>NC_057690.1:4922666-4925930 GCF_014466175.1 Vespula pensylvanica | reverse complement strand
CACAGGCTGCAACTATCTTTCTCTATTTCTCGGGCGTGGTACATATGCAGAAGGAAACGAAATTTTCAAAACGAAACGTATGCAAATACGTGCATGATTCGATTATCCGTGCAAGAATCTCGGTTTGATTGGTTCGAGTGGGTGGCAATAAATTTCGGAACGTTGCTTCACTCGAGCATGCGCTCTCCAGAGCTTCTTTTCATCCATCTTTCTTTCTTTCTCTCTCTCTCTCTCGCTCTCGTTTTCGCTGTCGCTCTCTTTCTCTTCCTTTCTCTTTCTCTCAGCTAAGAGAATTGTTTTCGGCGAATTCGTTCGCTCGGAAATTTCGTTCGATGCACCACCCTATTGGTGTATGCGGGTTTGTCGAGTTTTCCCCTCGATCACCAAGGAAAACGGAAGGTCGATGGGTGTTATCCAGCTTCGAGCTCACTGATCTCAATGCGATTTCTTGTAGAAAAATGTGTGCATTAAGTTGATCTATTAAACTACTACTGCTTTTCAAAATTTCGCGAATAGGAATAATAATTGCCTTGCTTGTTCGTATTATTATTTGAATGTACGAACCTATCTGTTCGTAACCAATTTTATTAGCTTACGTGCTTTCTCATTTTCTCGTATTTTTCTATGTATTTTTGAAAAAGCGGAACGAAATAGGGCAAGATTTTCCTTTCCTTTTTTTTTAGCGGATCTATTTAACAAGAAAAAAATTTTGTCGATGTAAAAATGCTCGTCGAAATTCGAGGAAAATCACGAGAAATCGTGATCCGATCGTTGGAGGGACGAGAGAGCCATTTATATCGTTCGAATTTTACGCGAATAAATCAAGAGAGAGAGAGAGAGAGAGAGAGAGAGAGAGAGAAAGGAGACAAAATGGTCCAGATTAATTTTCAGTACCGTCCGTAAATGTCTGAGCAGACTCGTTCATATTTAATAAAGCGTCTATCTCCAACGAACTGTAGTGTACATTAAAATCGTCATATTTGCTGCAAAAGCTAAACGGAGTATTGTCGATGGTTCGAAACATACTTTCTATATACGTATACTCTCTCTCTCTCTCTTTCTCTCTTTCTCTCAGTCTGCGAGAAAAAAAGGAGGAAGAGAGATAGACAAAAAGAAAACCGTATACATACAGTATACGTGTTATACGGGTTCGAGTTCTCGACGGCAATGGCAATACTTCGCATCCATTTCTCCTGTATATGTGTTTGCCGACGTGTACAGGATATTGCTGACATTAGTGATTCTAGAAGCGTGCTGAGAGGCCAGCATCCCTCGTTCTATTGGTTCGGATGTCCTTTGGTCCTCTTTCTCCCTCTGGTCCCTTGGCAATACGCGGCCAGCACTTCCAGGGTCAGCCGCGTTTCTTTTCTTCATTTCTCTTCGTGCCTAAAGTATTTTCGCGAGGAATCGGTATAGGAAGAAGAGAAATAGGAAGGAGGGTGGATGGTTTGGAAGTGGAGAAGGAGGAGGAGGAACGGAGGAACGAATAAGGAAGGTTTCGCAACCCTCGATTCCTTCAGGCAAACATTTCTTTGCGCGTAAAAATATTTCGTTTACGCGAGCCATACCGAACTGTCGTCGTAGTAGCCTCGAGGATAGAAACGAAAGATCCTCTACCACATAGAATAAAATTTTCATTCCGTTAGACCTCCCCATTTACACCAACGATGAGAGCAACCAACTACTCGCGTTTTCTTCGATGAAGAGTCATAGAATTCGTATCGAGCTTCTGGAAATTCTTGAATAAACTTATAGAGAGAAGTATCAAGTATCTGTTGGCTATGTCTGTTTGTTCATAGGAAACCATTTCGAGGATAGTGTTGGCGTCATCAGACCTAGTTATTTTCTCACATCACTTATTATTAGAGAGATAAACAGACACGGAGAGATCGTACGTTCGAAATATAGCCTGGCATATGTTACTTAGCACGTTCTTCCGTGCACGTTACGTACGTATGTACCTATGTACATAGAGATAGAAAAAGAGAGAAGGAGAGAGATAGAAAGAGAGAGAGAGAAAAAGAAAGAATCTCGTACTCGGTAGCAGCAAAGCAACAAGTCTCGCTCGTTGCTCGTGGTCGGTGGTCGACGTGTCATCATTTCGTTAGACGAAATATGCCATAAATTCTACGCAACGATCCGTCCGGTTCTATTGATCGTAGTAACGAGTCGACGAGTTCAATCACAGCCACTAGTAAGTACCATGGATAACACTAACAGTAGTTATTCCCTTTCGTTTTTTCTTTCTACAATACCTCCTCTCCCTTTGAAAGAGTTCTCACAATGCCTGTCCGCAGTCTTCGCGACCGAAAGCTCTCCGGCGATCATAAAGAAACGAGCCGGACCATCCTGTCCAGCTTTCTTTTTTACACGGACATCTACTTATATATATATATATATATATATATATATATATATATATATACACACACACTAATACACAATCGTCTTGCTCGTGCGAACCGAGCGTTACACACGCGCATACCATCCAACGGAATTCTATACCGAGATCAAAATTTCTAGACGGCTCGGTAGACGAAAGGATTCTCACGCGATTCACCTCCTTCCACGGGATTCCTCATATCAACGAGCTGCTGGGATTTCTTCGAGTATTTTTTTTTTTATTCTTTTTCTTTTTTTTTCTTTTTCTTTTTTTTATGCAATAGGTATACATACATATATGTGTACGTACTTACGTATGTATCTATCATGTGTAGATATGGTGCTTTTCGAGTGTTCCACCTTCGATCATGATTTAACGATCGCGTGACGAAGATCCTCTGAAAGCGTTTACTACTCGTTGAACATTTCTCGATATCTTGTCTTACGATCGCTTGTGCATCAATAGCGATAACATAGTTCTGCTTTAAAGAAAATTACTGTTCCTAAGGAAATGTACGTATACTTTTATTTAATATTCATCATTTGATGTTGCAGAAAGAACGAACTATTCTATCTCTTTGTTCTTAGAAAACTAGATCAGACAAAGACGGTGATATCGATTTATATGTAATTATAATAATTACAACTGAAATTTAATGGATTTCTTTTTAATATAAAGAATTCATCGACGTTAGAATCTTTATTAATCTATTCGTTTATATTGCTCGTTTGTCTTCGTATCGTTTTGCGACGTTACGATGCAACTCGAGCTTGTATCAACGAGCTTGCATTCTGCTCGAGAAAATGCATCTTCGCGAAAACGACTCGCCATCTGGACGGCGTACGTCGCGCTTCTCTCTCGATCTCTCTCTCTCTCTCTCT
>NC_057690.1:4880975-4922656 GCF_014466175.1 Vespula pensylvanica | reverse complement strand
CTCTCTCTCTCTCTCTCTCTCTTTTAGCCCATTAACGCATTCCTGCCACCAGTCAGTACTCCTCTTTCTCTCTCTTCACCCTGTTGTCTCATCCAACTCCTTCTCCTTTTACCGTCCCTCATCCATTCCCGTTTAGTAGTCGATTCCTCTCTCCAGCACGAGACCATTCTATACATCGTCTTCTTTCCACTGCCGTCTTCTCCCGTTCTCTTCCTTCTCTCCTTTTTCTACTTCTTTTTTATTTTGTTATTTACTTTTTCTTTTTTCTTTCTTTTATTTTATTTCTCTCTTTTTCCTTCGTCTCTCCGCACGTGCGTATCGGTGCATCCACACGAGTATACGTATACTTACACGCATGTATACACAAGCTCGTACAGGGTGAACCGTATAATTTAATGGAAAGAAAATTGGTTAGTCAAATATTTCTTTTAGTTGTAAATTTTGTTGTCTTCTCTCCGTCATTTGCAGAACAATGAATCGATCCCAATATATATATATATTTTTTTCTTAATTTAAAAATATAATTGGACGGTACGGATCGTTATGTTACATGTTAAAATTGAATTATATATTGAATCATACATTGAATCTATTGAATTGAATTACTTAATGAAAAAGTACTGGTGAGAAAACGAGAAAACAATTTTTAATGAAAATATTTACATAGCGTACGTAGATAGCTAAAGATATGTTCCTTTTTCTGCCGTCTATTGATCAGTTAAAATATCGTACTGTCGGGTTACTTCAGGACACCATTTATATGCTTGCATCTCGTCGTCAAGAATTATTTCCAGCCGCAGCGGTAACACACAAATCCCTGACATTTTTTCCTTCGTTTTCTTATCCCGTACGCGTCTACGATAGGGTGGAACGATCCGGGAGGACTTATTTTTTTTCTACTCGTCGCTGAAATCCCTTCGATCGGGACAAGGGATTTAAAGAAAAGAGAGATAGCGAGATCACAGACGGTTCACTGAGTGAATGAGTAAGAGAAAGAAAGAAAGAGCGAGAGAGAAAGAGAGAGAAGGAGAAGCTCGTTTCACGGATTTTGGTCGGAACTCATCCTTCGTCGGGGCGTAAAGAGAGCGGTAAATAGGGCTAGTATACGCTTTAATTGCGTATGAAACGTATCTATCCGTGTATTTGTGTATGCGTGTACGTGTGCCTAGTTAGGGGTCGGAACAGAGTGCGACGAATCGAGGGTCAATAACGTACCATCCACGCACACGCTATTGATAGCTCGATCACGTTCTCTCATTGTAATCGTTTTTAGTTGACCGCGGGGCTTCGTGTCCACTGAAATACTAGTTGCTATCCTCCTCTATGTATTTACTCACTCGACGGTGAAAAATATTGCCGTTTTGATCGACGTAAATATATTATTATATTCTCGGGCATGGATATTCGTCGAATATGAATATTCAGAACGATGTATGTGCACGAAAAGTAATTATTAGTATCGGCTTGTGAGGTGAAAGAGACGGACAGATAGATAGAAAGAGACAGAGGGGGAGAGAGAGAGAGACGATGGAAACATTTTCAGACTGATGAAACGTTGCATTACATACATTTTCGCGTTTATTGATGTTCAAAAATTTTATCAATGTACATTCGTATAAAATGGTAATCGCGGATATGATTGGAAGCAAAAAAGTAAAGTAGAAAAAGTAATTCCCGTCTAAATTTTGGCGTAGAAACTTGACGTTTCGTACGCTTTACAGTAAACTATTTCGCTCGACGTGACACCGAGTTTGGCATCGTGCTTATTTCAGTTACCCGTTCGAGGTAACCTTCTTCTTATCTTTTTCTTTTTTCCTTTTTTTCTCGTTCTTTTTTCTTTTTCTATTAGAGCTCCTTTCCTTCGAGCGAACGAGCGAGAAGACGCTCGTTGCACGCATGGCGCCGGAATACTTTTCGAGCGCGTGCTATTTCGTCTGCCTGCAATCTGTCGTGTCACGCGATCCTGTGAAAAGGATAGAGAAGAAAAAGAAAGAGAGAGAGAGAGAGAGAGAGAGAGAGAGAGAGAGAGAGAAGAGAGACGAAAAAGAAATTCGAATCGCAAGAGAGAAAGACACTTCTCATTCGTTTTTCGCGCCTTTCGCGAAAAACTAGTTTTCACGATTCCAAATAAGAGAGATAAAGAAAGAGAGAGAGAGAGAGAGAGAGAGAGAGAGAGAGAGAGAGAGAGAGAGAAGGAGAGAGAACGAATTGCATGTTTTCTCGTTTGAAAACCAACCTGTCCTTCGTTTTCGTTCACGTTCTTTTCGAGTTCTCTCTTATTTTTACGGACATCGTGTATTTTCTTTCTCTTTTCTCTCTGTTACAGTCTCAACCTTCCCTTCTTTCCTTCTTCTCTCTCGCGAATTAAGTCGTTAAAAGAGAAACTTTAGGTCGGTGCCATACGAAGAGAAGAAACCTCACGAACACATAGTAGAGTTTCTATCGAGTTTCGTAAACGTCATCGTTTGTTTTATACTTCTGAATCGTTGTTTTTATACAGAGGCCCTTCTTTGTTTTCTTTAAAGGGATAGAGAAATTTAAAAACTCTGCGTTAGTCTTTTCTCGAATTGCGGTACGAGAAGATATCTCTATTCGTTCGTATATCTACTGAAGAAAAGTAAGATGTCAATGTCTTCTCTTTCTCTTTCTCTCTCTTTCTCTTTTTTTTTTATCTTATTCCTCTCGAAAGAGTAGAGCCGGCCCTCGTAAAGCGCGATTCGGCTAAATATTGCGTAGGCGTTCGCGGCGTAATGGCGTACGGACACCAGAATCTGCCAGAAATAACCAACACGGAGACAAACGGATTACTCCAGGAGGAAATAGAGGGAGTGAGAGGATATTTAAGAAAGACGAAAGAGAGAGGGAGCCTTGTAAAGCTCCACGTGAGTATTCGAACGAAGCTGGTGGTGGCTTGCTTGCTCGCTTGCCTACTTGCTTGCCTTGAGAGTAGGAGGATCCAGAAACAGGGAGAAAGAGAGAGATGGGTATATACGACAAGTACGACACGACTACGATGACTACGACGACTAAGAAGAAGAAGAAGAAGAAGAAGAAGAAGAAGAAGCAGACTAGGAGGAGGACGACGACGACGACGACGACGACGATTTTAGACATGCAGCTTTCGTCGCAGAAATGTCATTTATCTCGGACTACACCGCTGGCACTCGTACCATCAACCGAGCCTTCCTCGTCCTCCTCTTTCTCCTCCTCCTCCTCCTTCTTCCGACTATACTATTCCCTCCTCGTTTTCTCTAAACGTTAACCGACGTGAAGCTTTCACGCGTCATATGCCGTGTTCGAGGGCTTTTCGAGAGGCGCGCCGTACTCGGCCGCGTGTGAACACGCAGGAAGTAGAAAAACTCGTTAACGCGCTAACGAACGCGTAGATGACTTTGGAAATGATGCTCGGCCCTTGTCAAGGGCCGTCCATTTTCATCGAATCGATTTTTAAATCTATGTCGTACCTATTATTATTACAAACGATTCATTATTTTCGAAGACAACGACCCTATAAGTATATATTTTTATTTATTTATTCAATAGGATATGGATTGGTATTTAAATTTGTTCGAAAAGTATTTTATCCATAACTTTATATATATATATATATATACAGTTAAACATTAAATTTTATATCGATTGAAAATAGATTCGGATATAAAACAACTAGTTTTACAACGGCTGTAGAATTTGCAGTTTTATTATCCTTTTATCGTAAAATCTCTTTATAGCACACTGCATAACATAGAAAGCGTTCAGAAGAAAAACAAATTTGAATTGCTGATCGATTGTTCTACATAAAGTTGGAATGCAAAGGGGTTTACATTTTTAATTATGAATAATAATGGAACGCTTTCGGTTGATTCACGTTTTCATTCCTTTATTTTAGAAGACATTACGATAACATGGAATGTATAACGAACGTTCCGTTTTCATATCAAATGAGAAGTATGTCACGGGGAAACGTTGTTTGATAAAAATCATGAATTCTGGCCGATCGACGTTCGCTTACGTATACCGTTAAAGGGTAATATGTAGTATCGTTCGTGAAATTCAATAGCGCATCGAGAATTTCCGACCGGCAAACCATATCGCGAACCTAGAAATGGCTCCAGTAATTTACGAAGTGCGACGTTAAATGCTGCGCCCGTGTTAATATCATACACCGTCGTCTCCTACATCTGTCACGTGTATTCTTCTCTCCTCTTCACAAATGCCACTACTTAAGCGTGCAAATACGAGAGAGAGAAAGAGAGAGAATGAGGCCGACTTAAATCCCGAGCATTCACCTCAATCCTCACGGACTTGTAAATTAGAGCGGGATTAAAAACAGAAAAAGAAAAAGAAAAAAAGGAAACGAAGCCGATTATATTCTTTCTATAAAAAAAGAAGAAGCTATAGATATATATAGATCGATAGATATCTATTGATCCTGAAAACGATGTCCTATAAAGATAGTATAACATCAACGAAATATAATTAATTAAATAGATCAATTAGGTTTATTATATCCATTCAAGGAGACAAACCACAATAATATAATAATACATTTAGAAAATGTTAGGAGTGGATTAAAAAATAATAAAAGAAAGAAGAAAAAATAAAGACGGAGATGGAAAGACGCTCTTTTACGTCTGTTACTCTTCTAGATTAAATTTTATTACGAAAATAATCGTAAGAATTATTTTTAAGGAAATTAATGCCCCGTATAGATCATCAACGAGAGATCTCTGCGGTCAAATAGAATATCATTACTAGGCGATGCAACAATAGCGGAAAGCAGTCGTTCGGTATAGAGAAAGAGATAGAAGAAGAGAAAAAGACAGAGAGAGAGAAAGAGTCAACTTGCCATCACGTTTTTTATGACTCGCTCGGACCTTACTTTTCCAGAGCCGTCGGAAAAAGTAGAAAGAGGGGAACGGTCTCGTAATAATACCGATATTGGATCCAATTGCGAGCTGTCCAGTCTCGCACGCGAGATACTTCCTCTCGGTGCCAAAAATATGACATTAGGGCATTTTATTGACGAAGCTTGACGAGAGAGAAAGAGAAAGAGAGAAAGAGCAGACTGCTTTTCCGCAGGTCGTTATCGCGGATGACGTCGAAACCGTAAATGTTCGAGCTAGCAGACTCGTTAACTGGCATAAATGGAAATATAAAGTTTTCAGCTCGTACTTCAAGCCTTCTCGTAAAATTGTACTAAATATACTTTCCGTTTTTGACCGTTTTAAATAAATATATATATATATATATATATAAAGATAACCGAACAGAAACCAAAGAGAAGAAATCTTATTCTTTTTTTTTTTTATTCTTATTTCGATACTTTTTTATAGTTGTTTTTATCTTTCTCTATATTTTCTTTTTCGTTCACTTTTTGCTCTATTTCTTTTTTCTCATACATTAACGTTTTAATGCAACGTGATATATTAAAACGTTTCGATTCGTAATTAACAGGATGAGACAGTAATTTATGAAAAATAAAATAAGAAAAAGTCAGTTTATTTTCGTTGTTTCATTCATGTAAACTATATCGGAGAAATCAATGATCGTGATAGATGAGTAGGACGCGCACGCTCTTTTCTAGTTCTCATTTTAGCACGAAATCTTTCTTGGATTCGGTTAACGTGGCTAGTTTTTTATTAGGAGAACGTGGCCTCTCTTCAGACACGTGCTCTTCGATCGTATTTTAACTCGTCGCACGTCTTCCGTCCCGGAGTGCGACATCTGTTAGAGGCAAAAAGCTTTTCTCGTTGCTTCCGTTTCGGAGTAGAGCTCTCCGCGGACCGTGAAAACTCACCACTTGCCGCTGATTAGGATGATTGATCGTCCAAGATGACGAAAACGTTTGTTCGCACGCCAACGAATCTCTTTTCTCCTTTCTACGACTCTCCTTGCGAGTCTTTTAAAATCATGTAAAACAACATCGACACTCCTTTTTACGTGTGATACGATTAAACTCGAAAAAAATCGAAAGAAACAAGAAAGAAGAGGAAGAAAAAAGAAAAAAAAAAGAAAAACGCAGTCCCCTCTATCGTTTAGAAATAAAAATTCCAAACAATTCTAATACCATTCGATTCTTATTTGCCAGTCACTTTGCAAGGAGTCTTCCAATCGACTCTCTTTCGGTTTCATTGAGCACCCTTATTTGCACGCTGACTCTTAAAGAGTCTACTCGAGCTCGAGACTCTTCTCGAGGTGACTCATCTCGATCGTTACCTATGACTTCCTTCTCGTTTCTTATCAAAAGAAATACGTGTTCTTCATAGAGATATGTATAGGGTCTACTTTCGTGTTGGAGTGGCCGTATCGCACTTTTGCACGTCCCGTTTTCGCATACGATGTACATGCACACACACTCACATATATACTATACATATATATATGTATGTATATAAATTGGATTTGCGATTCATCGAACGAAAATGCTGTTTTTAGGAAGTAAAAAACGAGTCGGAGGTGAGCATCGTTTTGCTCCGTAGCCCTTTCCTCGTTTCTACGTAATATGTACCTATTGTACATACATATATGTATACGTATATATAGGGTAAAGGAATGAGAGCTTACGAACATTATTACGAACTCGCCCGTATCACATGGGTAACATTTGTAGTAGGAAAACCATTATAATTTATAGTTCATCCAATCATACGTTTCTCGGAACGAGTGCTCGTCGAGTTTTCTCTCTGTGTTTGCGTGTGAATATACGCTTAAAACTCGGTCACATATATACAAATATAGACTTATATATATGTGTGTGTGTATGTATTATATACATATGCATATATATAACTGTATAGGTACAGGTCAAAACGGTGGTACAGAGTCTGAGATTTATGTCACGTTATATGAGTCTCTTGGTGTTACTTATTTCGGTACATGCGCGTTACATTAAAATCGCGAAAGGCATGCCCGGTACGTACGTCCTTATGTATATGTATATGTATATTCACTCATGCACTCGAACTTTCCCCTCTTCGATACGCTTCACTTCGCTTCGCCACACTCCTCCTCTCATATTTCGCATTTTACTTCGCTCGCAAACGTTAAAATCGCTCACACGGTGCGTGTTTTACACGGCCGTCAAGTGCCCGTTTTCGAGTTCGTCGATCGTGAGAAAGTAGCTTTTCTAAAATCTCGACATCTCGATATATTACAGGTATTCGTTTTTTTCTTTTCTTTATTTTGTAATTCTTCATTTTTCCCCCCATTTTTCTTTCTTTTCTTTTGATTACGTTCCAAACAAAACTATCGATTAGTTTTGAATTGATACACACGACTATTGGTTTTAATTGTTACGTTTGAAAAATAGCTTCATAAATCATCAAACGAAATTTCATTTTTAATTATATTTCAAATCGTTCTCTCGAGCATCTATCGATCGATCGATCGTTCCTAGAATGAAAGGAGCTTGAATTTAACGATTGTCCGAACGGTTATTCAAAGTTTGCTTTCAACGAGAGTTATTAGTTTTTCTAACAAATTCATAGAGCGATGGAAAGAGATTTGTTTAAAGATTATCACAAATAATATTAGAATATAAATGAGAAAAAACAAGTGTCAAAATAAAGATGTCAATTTCGTTATTATTAGAAAAGATGTCATTTCCTTTTTTACTTCTTCCTCTTTTCTTAGAAATTTAATGTATTCGATACTTCGTAGAAAAAATTTAATTTCGTTCGACCGTGATGTGAGTTAAACGTTGAATAAAAAAAACATTCCTCTACTTCACTCCCTGATATCTTTCTAGCATTTACATATTAGCTTTTAGAATTTTTCTAAGACACAAGACTTCTCACTTATGTTCGGAAAAATTCTAAAAGCGTATAAATTATCACCCTTGAAACATCTTCGCATTATATAGTCTTTCTCTTATCTCTCGTGTTTCAAAGTAGATACATCGAAGCAGGTAGAATAATCTCTTGATCGTTTTATTAAAAGACATTTTAATTTATATTACATCGAACAACGTTATCATCGAACTTTACCTTAAACCTGTTACGATAGCGGCTCGATAAGACGATGTAAGGGCGACGAGCGAGCGAGAGAGAGCGCGCGCGCGCGTCTCACGTTTTCATGGGGAGCGGCTACGACCGGATTCCTTCGAACGAGAACCTTCGTTACTTCTGCTGTTTGCTGCTGCTGTTGCTGCTGTTGCAGCTGCAGCTGCAGCAGTTGGAAGTAACGAAGAAGAAGAAGAAGAAGAAGAAGAAGGAAGAAGCAAAAAAGAGAGTGAAGAGAGATAGATAGATAGAAAGAGAGAGGAAGAGAGAGAGAGAGAGAGAAAGAAGCATAGCATGTGTGGTATTAAAGTGCAACCAGTTAATGGGGTCAGGTGTCAATCCGTTAAAAGAAGAAGCAAATAGTTTCGCGTAAGCTTACGTTCAAACTACTCGGCACTGGCCCTTAAACTTGACAACTAAATTAACTTTATGCTGTCTCTCGTGCATGTATATGAGTTGGTTATATACAGATCCAAACCTTTTATACTTGTATAATCTGTCTTGCGTTATCTGTATATATATATATATATATATATATATATATATATATATATATATATACAAACATACATATATATATGAGAACGGTTCTATCTCTGTCTGTCTTATTTATTTTTCTTTTTCTTTCTCTACTATCCTCGTCTTAAAGTATCTTGAAATTAATTTCGACGTACACGGCGTACTGTCATGACTTGCCTCCGTCGACGTCCTCTTGCCTTGTCGTTTTTATCGTCCTTCCTTCCTTCCTTCTTTCCTTCCTTCCTTCCTTCCTTCCTTCCTTCCTTCCTTCCTTCCTTCCGTGGTTACTAGCTTGCTAGCTTACTTGGTTGCTTGGTTGCTTGCTTGCTTACTTTCCCATAGCTCAGCCTCCTCTTTTCCTCCTTCTCTTTGTGATCTTGCCCAAGCTATCCGTTACTTCGCGTTCCGTTCCGCTTTTGCATTCTCTCGTCGGGAGCAACGTAGTCTCCAAAGACGTTTTCGATCTCAAAAATGATCAAAGCTTTTCAGAGGGAAATTATTTGCTAAAAAATGTCTTTGTGTATAGTTATATGCACACATATAACTCCCTTTGAAGAAAGAGGTGGGGCTTGGATGAATGGGTGGGATGGGGTCAACGGGTAGGAGTTTAAGGGGTGAGGTGGGGTTTATATTTAAATATTAAATTTTTATATTTTCATAAAATTCAAAGTCCTTTCTTTTGATCCCTTTTTCTTCTTCTTCTTTTTCTTTTTCTTCTCCTTGATTCTTTTAAATCATTCATTAAAAACAGATAAAAGGTTATCATTTCAAACGGTTAATAACACTTTTAGAAACCTATACACCGATCACGTAATCTTACAGAAAAGATAATGTCCTTGATAATGTGAATTAATAATAGATAAAGACGAAGAAACTTGACAAAAGAAAAAAGAAGACAAGAAAGATAGAAAGCTATCGAAGAAAATCGCTTTTATCGATGAAAATGGTGAAAGTTCAGGATTTGAGAATAAGAAAAAGAGAGAACGAGAGAGAGAGAAAGAAAGAGAGAAGGAGAGGGAGAAGGAGAGGGAGAGGGATTCAAGGATCATGTCGACGACGAAAAAATTGTCGGCTCTCGTAGGTCAACACACTCGAGCGGTTCTTATCCGGTATTTCTCTCTCTCTCTCTCTCTCTCTCTCTCTCTCTCTTTTTCTCTTCTTCACTCTCTTCCCCTCTTCTTTGGTGGCACACGAGCGGTGTCAGCATTTCGCATCTGATATACGAGGGTTCGATTTACATCTAGGTGCTGACACGAATAGTGAGAGAGAGCGAGACGGAGAACGATAGGTCGCGTCGTGTAGTCTCGATCGGCCGCCTAAGTGAGAGAGAGAGAGAAGAAAAGAAAGAGAAAGGCTTCGCTGTGTAAAAGAAAGAATGAGAGAGAAGGATGAATTGTCGCGTTCACGGATCGTGGAATCGCATAACACACACGGCGTCGATCGCATTTCTGAACGTCATCCTCTTCAGGATTCTCTGTTATCCTATCCGACGTTTGCGGTCCAGCGTTTGCAATCATCATGGTTCGAACGTCTACGTGTCCATCAGCTCTTTCTCTCTCTCTCTTTCTTTCTGCCATTTACCCTTTTTTCTTCTCTCTCTCTCTCTCTCTCTCTCTCTCTCTCTCTCTCTCTCTCTCTCTCTGTTTCTCTCTTCTCCTCTCTATTTTGCGTTGATAAGATTTTTGTTATAGAAAAGATATATTATTTCTCTTTTAAGTTTTTCTGTCGATATTTTATAGCATCAACAAACTTTATTAATATGTCACATCGTTATGACGGAAAGATTTTTTTTATTAATACTTACGAAAAAAAGAAAAAAATTATGATCGTTATTAATAACAAGAGCTATATTATAGTATGAGAAGTATGTTTCGTATATTTTTTATATAGAAAAAATGTATTTTATATATTTAATCCGCTGGGTGGTTTTATGAAATTATTCATTCTCTTTTCTTTCGTTAAATTTTATTTATATATTAAGAATGATAAGAACACGAATATAATTACTATTTCTAATGAGAAATAAGACAATATAAAAAGTATGAATTTTATACGAAATCGGTGATATAGATAGTAACAGTATCAAAAAATAATTAGTTTGTGGATATTTTCCTCTCTCCCTCCTTCCTTCTTTTTTTTGTTACAATTTGATCCAAGTTCCTCACGAAACTTATAATCGTTGCATTCGTAGTTTGCTGTTCCCGTCAGACCTTGTAACATATTCGATCGCTTAAATGAAGAGGACCTCGTCAACGTCATTCTCGATAATTTATCGCGAATATCGGACGCGACTTTCGACGAAAGTACTGGCGAGACGAACGAAACAAACAAACGAACGAATGAACGAAAAAGAAAAAGAGAGAGAATGTATGTGTATGTAGTAAGAGAGAGAGAGAGAGAGAGAGAGAGAGAGAGAGAGAGAGAGAGAGAGAAAGAGGAATCTGTGACACGATGTCGCCGTAAATTTTGCCTCGACGTAAAATAAACGCGTTCGAATTGAAATGCGCGAACTCGAGCCGGCGACGGCGACGACGACGACGACGAAGTTGGTTTCTTCTATCGACAGACTCGCACCGTTATCGAAGTACCTATTTGCGTTACGATAACGGTACAATGACAAAGAAGAAAGTATCGCCTTTCGTTTACATGATTCATGATAACGATATCGTTTCGAGGAAAAAATAAAAGACTCCTTTGTATCGATCACAAATTCTTATTTTACCTCGTCGTAATCTAAATTACACGTAATGTAATCCATGCAAACTATAACGTCACACATACATACGTCGTAAAGGAAGGTAACCATATAAAAGAAGAAAAAATAGAACAGAAAGGATATTTTCTTTCTCCGTTGAAAATAAAATCCTTCGTTTGAAATGTTACTACTATTCGCGTCCATATTTTCAATATATATTTTTAAATGATAAATCACATTATAAATTCTACTTTGATTCTAACTTCATTATCTTTTAATACAATTAAGAATTGAAACGTTTAACGTTAATTTTTCATAGCTCCCAAATCAATTTCCTTCTTCGAAGTTTAACGAAGTCACTTATTCCATGCAACTTAAGCAAAACTCCATGAAGAAGAAGAAAAGAGAGAAGGGAAAAAAGAAGGAAGAGAAAAAAAAGAAAAAGCTTCAATTTTAGAATCCGAGAGGACACTTCTGGCTGCGAGTAAATTTTTTTTTTTTTACTTCTTTTTTTCTTCTTTCCCCCCGAAAATCCTGTTTCTTCGTTTTCTCTTCGCCTCTCTGAGCTAAGCTAATCCACGAACGATAATCCATGACAAATTGATCGCATGGCGCGCGCGCTCAGAAGTGAGAGAGGAAAATAAGTAAAAAGAAAAAAAAGAAAAAAAAAGAAAGAAAGAAGAAGAAGAAGAGAAAGGAAAGAGGAGGAGGAAGAAGAAGAAGAAATCTCAGGATCGGGACGTGTTACTTGTCCCGTATTCGTCCTCCTTAATTCTACTCCCACGTTGATAACTGCGGAGCACATTCTAGGACGACCGCCAATAGCAATTTTGTAATCACCCGGGCCTCTTAATTAAAGTGTAAGCCACGATAAGGCTCTTAATTCTCCCAATAAAACGCTCGTTCCCGGCTGCGTGGGTACGCTCGTTCCATTATTGTCAGCATGAAAGTCGTGCGGCACCTGCGGCCAACCCGGAGCGATCGGCTATCCTCTTTCTCCCCTTGCCCCCATTCTCTCTCTCTCTGTCTCTCTTATACTCTTTCATTCTCACCCTTCTGTCTCTCTTTCTCTCTCTCTCTTTCTTTCTTTCTCTCTTTCCTTCACTCTTCCTCATTTTTTTCTGCAATACGATGTCTACCGCATGCGGAGAAGCGTGCAAGCTGTATACTTCGCAATGCTAATGCAAGAATAGCCTTCTCTCTCTCTCTCTCTCTCTCTCTTTTCTTTTTCTTTCTTTACTCCTACCAATGAAAATCCCTTAGCTTCGGTACGCCCCGTATAAGTTGGACGTCTCTACGTAGCTTTGCACGGAGCACTTTCATTAGGGGGAGTTTCCCTAATAGAAAGAACTTGAAGGAAGTGTAAACGCATCGATGTTCCCTTCCTCTTTCTCTCTTTCTCTCTTTTTCTTTCTCTTCATTTTTCTACCTCCCCTCCTTTTCCTCCTTCTATCCAAGAGCGGTCCTCTCGTGAATATTTTAGGACGAAGTTTAGTCAAACACCGCCTTAAATTACGCCATTACCTCTGTCGTTTCCTTACCCCAAGAGGGGAAAATAATTCTTTTTTATTGGGACGATCGGGAAACCGAAATTTCCCTTATTTTCTCTTCTTTTTTTTTCGTAAGAGTAAAAGGAGGAGTCTCGTTCGGTGGAATAAGCTGACCCCAAGGTGGATGAACGTTGTTGTTCTTGTCCTTTTTCTTTTTTCCTTTTTATTTTTATTTTTATTTTTATATTTTTTAGTTCTCCTTTTTTCTCTCTCTCTCTCTTTTTCTCTTTTTTTTTTGAATTGCGTACCAAAGGCAGGAGTAACAAATGGAACGTAGGAGCAATGACTTTTAAGTTTAGTTTTCTCTCTTGAAAATATTTCGGGAAAAACGATAGTTCCTTTTTCTATATATCGCTTAATGAAAGGTGAAAAAGGTGAATTTCATCGTTGTCCCTTGTTACGTAACGTTTTTCAATCGTCTGCGAAGTTGAAACTTTTCTACATTTCTCATGGACGCGAAAGGACGACGTCGCCAGGCCGTCGGAGTTGCTGCGACAACGTCGAGTTTTCTTTCGAAGAAGAAAAATTAATTTCCTATCCAACGGATAGCAGGAAGGAAGGTAGAAAGGTAGGAAGGAGTATCGAAATTAATTTAAAGTGCTTTCGATAAATCAAGTCTAGCATAATTAAAGAATGATTTGCTCGAGACGACGACGACGACGACGACGACGACGACGACGACGACGACGACGACGACGACGACGACGACGACGACGACGACGACGACGACGACGATGACGACGTTGATGTCGAGAACGATAGTTTCAAGAGTTGCTCGTCGAAGGCTAAGTCACTGCCAACGAGGCAAGTTGCAGTTTAATAAACCGCGCGTGGACGAAACCCTCCTTTTGCTCGTTTCGCTTTCTCTTTAAATGATAAATACCGTGTTTTAAATGCATTCGTCCTTTCGAACAACACATTAGAAATTCTCCTTTGCAAAGGAGAAACTCGAGAAGGTAGACGATATACGTGAATTTTTAATTTACGTTTGATTAACCGAAAAGATAATTTTCGTAAAGATTCAATCGCCAAGATTCTTTGCTTTAGAAAGTTTATTATTTTATTTTATTATTCAGATGATTTTGAAAAGGAACGTCATTTGTTCGACTATTACGTTGCAATCGTTAATTCGACGTACAAAGTTCATTTATTTTTACTTATCGATCGACTTTTTTATACTTTTTCATTTTACAATTGATCAAACTGCAAAATCAATGTCAAGTTTTACGAATAAAATATTTGTGAACGCAATAACCTGCCCAATGACAGATAGGTACGTAGGTACATACATACGTAGGTACATAAAATCGACCGTACTTGGACGTCACCCTCGAAATAGAGAAAAGCGTTCGGAGGGTTCCTCCTAGGAGATTTATATTCATCGTAAGACTATAGATACGACAATTTATTCGTGTATGCTCTTCATCTTCGTCGCGATAGGACGACGTACGGTCTGTCACCGAGCAAATCCCAAACGTGCACGGCGTTTTTAACATAGAAAGGACCGATCGTATTTTTGTATCGTCAAACAATTCTTTATTATAGGGCTAAGAGTAACATTCGTGTTTTATAATGTTCTAATATCATCTTAGTATCCAAACCCTAACAATACGAATACTATAATTCATGTGGATATGATTTGAAAAATATCTACAGAATATCATTATTAAAATTCGCTTTATTACATTGAAACACAATTCTATTTTTCATCGAAATTTTTTATCCCAATAATCGTATTATCAAATAAATAATAATTCGTATTCAACTATTAAGCTATTTAAATGTTTAAAATATTAATCGGGAAAAATGAGTTTTTCATTTAGGGGGATTAAATTTCTCTCATTCTAAAGGAATAAATAAATTATTTGTTTTTTTTTTTGTTTAATCATTATTAAGAGAATATTATAGCTTCAGAATTTGTATGATTTTTCAATGAACCCAAAGTTACCTTTGTCCTCATCCGAAGCGATATTGTTATTTTAATCATATTAAATTTCATAGATACACGTGTTCATCGATCGTAACTCTCTTCGGTTAAGGAATTAATTATATAAACTATTGGAATACTTTGGTATTTCAATATTTAGAATCCCGCTGTACTATATTCCTTTATATAACGAAACACAATCGCGTATAATATTATCGTATATGTATATTCATGTGTCTGTGTATTTAGCCAAAAAATAAATTCAAAGTTCGAGCTTGTTGTTTTATTATTTAGTCGTTTATTTCGGTGGGTGTGTTTCGGTAACCAGTAACGCTCATCCCAAATGTCCATATTATATTTTGAAGACCGTCAGAGGGGTACCACGATTAGGTTGACGTTTAAATACGTTTAAAAGCTTCGTGAATATTAAAACAAGCAGTCGAAGAATCCGCTTGATTTCTCTCGCGGAACGATTTTTTTTTCTATTTTTCTCTTTTTAACAAAAAGAAAAATAACAACGACTATATAATAACAAGGACAATAAAACCCTGACTATATCCTTCTGTCATTTTCGTTTTACCTTTGCCATTGTCGTCAAGTTTATTTTCAAAATTCTGTCATCGAAATCGTAATTTGTTATAGCGACGATAAATGTATCCCATTCGTTATAACTATTCTATGGTACTGGATACCAAAGATTTTATTATTTGTTTATTTATTCAACGAAGATCCACAAAGCACTGCGTATCCGAAAAAAGTGTCCTTTTGAAAAATTAAAAAAAGGATAGGTAGGTATCACCGTCGAACCGATCGTTGTGAGACGTTTTCAAAACACATAAAATGAAAAATCTCTCATGATTTGCGCCCGATCGGGTAGCGGGGGAGGAAAAGGGTTGGTGGAGGAGATTCGTGGGAAGGAGGGAAGGAGGGAAGTAGAGTTCGAGCGAGGCGAGTCTAGCGCAAGATGAAAAACAAATAAATCAGCCGGTTAATTCAGCCAACGAGCGGCGCGCCGGCAAACAGAGTTAATCTCTGAAAATATTAGATGACAGCGAGGAAATAAGCCAGTGCCACACCGAGGCATTAATTACGGGCACAGGCTAAAAATAGTGCCCCATGCGGATGAGACGAAGCGACGTGAAAACGAGCGAGCACTATTCTCTCTCTTTCTCTCTCTCTTTTTCTAGCTTGCTTTTCCACCCTCCTCTAACCCATTTCGTCTGTGCGGAGACTTTTCACTGCACTCATGCAGTCGGCCAAGAAATCGAGAAATAGGGATGCACGTGTGCTGCTGCCCTCTCGACCGATTTTAAAGTAAAATCTTTAATTCGGTAAATCAACGGAGACTCGTAATTATCACGCTTGGATAATTATAATAACCGTCGATTTTATTTCGTTAGTTTAATTGTATCTTCATTCGGACGATTCTTTAAAAGAGAAAAATGAAAAGAAGGAGATGAATAAAACCTTCGAATAAATTATACGGTGCTAGAGTAATATTTAGGGAAAAGCTCTTAATCAGAGATAAAGAATGATTCAATACATTATTATTATGTTATCTATAAGGACATAGCTACTTTATACATAACTATTCAATTAGCGAAAAGCCAATTATACTTGCATTGTAATGAATCAATTTCTTGATAGATTGCCATTCACTAAATAATTTATGATTAAAATTTAAAGAATATTTGAATAAACTGAAGAAAATAGAAAAGAAGTTAATACATTATTGGCATTCTATATAATCCTGAAATTCTAAAAATAGCCAATGTAAACAATTTAGAAAAGAAACGAATAAACAAATAAAACGTGATCCATATATTTCTTAACTTCTATTTAACTCTGTATAATGTAATCTTTTTTGGATTTAAGATGAAAAAATATTTTAGAGAGAATTTCTCTTTTTTTTTTCTCTTTTACCTAGGATTGGTACCATTATAAAAAATGTAGGTTCCTATTAAAAAAAGAAAGAAAAGACAAGTTGACCTTTAAATGAGCTTGAGATCTTCCATTAAATAAAAAGTAATAAATGTCATAATATTTCTCCCTTGAAATCAGATAACTCTTGACAGAATAATTTTTCTCAGAAGTGCTATGTTTTCGAGATAAAAATTTCTAATGCTATATATTGAACACCTATTATAAATTATAATATAATATTATTATACAATATCAATTATATAACTTCGATTTAAAATAAAAAATATTAAAAATTTCGTACATGAACCAACAAATAATTTTATGGTAATAAAATAAAATTAAATTAAAAAAATATATATATATATCTTTTTGAACAAATCTTCCATGACCCAAATCTTCTTTAATTTTCTTCAAAATTATATAGGTGATTACAATTTCAATCGTATAAAATTGAAAATTGATGGTTTTATCCATTCTTTTCAAATCTATTTCTTGAATAGTGGAATTTAAAACATTTGTCTCTCGTAATAATTAACTTTTTCTTACAATTCCGAGAGTCATCGAAAGTCAGACGTTAAGCCGATGGATTTTTGAGAATCTTTGGCGAATTATTAGAAAAAAAGAAACAGAAGAAGAAGAAGAAGAAGAAGAAGAAGAAAAAGAGAGAAGGATATAAGAAACTCCATGAAAATTTTTTTCATGGAGTATTCTAATCAACGAGCGATCGGAAACGTAAAAGGAACATCTCGTTCGTCGAGAATCAAAAGTAGCCAGTCTGACGCAGCATCTCTTTTACTATTTGCTTCCGATTGCATGGCTTCGCAAGAGAGACAGACTGTTTTGTTTTCTTCCATTCCTTTTCCTTTTCTTCCATTATTATTCTCGTGTTCTCTCTCTCTCTCTCTCTCTCTCTCTTTCTCTTTCTTTTATCTTTCTCTTTCCCCTATTACTTCTTCCTCGTCGCTGTACTTCCATAGCCATTGTACTCGTTTGTGCCTTTCCGAGTATTCCGGTTTACCTACGAATACGATTCTTTTCTTTCTCTCTCTTTCTCTCTGTTACCACTGCTGTCATTGCTGCGACGCCTTTACCTCCTTTTGTCTTCCTTCGACTCTTTTCCAGCCTTTTTTCTTTCCTTTCTAACGCAACTCGTAAGTACGCACACACAAGCTCGCTCCTTCAATCCCCGCACCCTTTGTCTATCGCGTAACGTATGAGGAAATCAAGGGAGGCCACTTATCTTACATGCGAATTGCCCTCGACTCTACGAATTATCTGTCAAGGATCTTTATTTTTCTTTTTATTTTCTTTTTTTTTTTTATTCCTTCATCCCCCTCTACACGAATACTTTATATTTTTTTTTACAATAGACCTCGTTAAAACACGTGTTATTTATTTCGTAAAAGTTCTATGCTTTCTGAAAGGATGTTCTTTTCTTTTTTTTCTTTTTCTTTTTATTTCTTTTTACTTATTCGTCTTTTTAAATTTAATTGCTAAGATAAATAAATTTATCGATCGGGAAGGATTAGTTATTCATTCACGGAAATGTAACTTTTCTCTTTGCTCTCTAAGGGACTAAAAAAAGATAAAGTGATTAGAAATCTTGTCTAAATGATAAAAGAATAAATAAGTTATTTGTCTTTCAATACTGTCGTGGAAAATCAGTCTTACGATTTCTTTTCTTTTTTTTTTTTTTACGTTTCATTGATTTCTTCACAGCTTTCTCTCTTCATTCGTATCATTTTATTTCTAAAATTAAATTAAATCGGAAATTATTCATATTAACAGGGTTGAAAAGAAAGAAATAATATATATTACGCATCGACGTTAATTCACTTAATAATTCTTCAACAATTTCTTTTCAAGACTACACGGAGCACTTCGATTATTGCATGATTGAAATGAAACGTAAAAAAAGAAAGATAACGAAAAAGAAAGCAAAAAGAAAATTCATTATTACAAATTATATCAAATCAATTCAATATCATTATATCAAATTATTGCAAAATATGACGAGGATGTGTAATATTCGATCAAAGAAAATCTTTGAAGAGTTTCATTGATAAACTAGCCACAACGTTTTATTCGTTAATGATTAAAATAGAAAATGATATATGCTAGAGACATGCGTATTTCACCTCTTGACTTGCACGCGCGCTTTTATCTTAGTGGACCATCGCTGGGAGATGTTAATTAGCCGTTCCTAGTAGAGTTAAATCATAGGATTGTTGGAGCAATTAAATGTAACACGCGTCGACGTAGATACTAGGAAAATTATGAAGGTAGTAAGAGTTAATACTGGCGCATGCGTTCTCTCTCTCTCTGTCTCTATTTCTTTTTCATTCTCTCTCTCTCTCGTGCGCTTTGAGAACATAATGATCGAGCAATAATTTCTGCCCGACGTACTAACCACGGGGATTAATGAAATATCGATCGATCTTCGCGATTCTCCTCTTATACCAACGACTATAAACGCACTTCCAGATATCCGATAATAATATATTAAAACCCTAAACAGCGTGTATGCGTATACGTGCGTAAGCGTTCGTTTCTGGGCGTGTACGTCTATGTGCGATGGCTATTAGCCAAACATAATCGTTAGGATCGATCGATTTTAAAGGATGCGTTAAACCTTCTATTTATCTTTATCTTTCTCTATCTCTTCCCTTCCAGGTTCTTGCGAGTTTCCAGCAAGTTGGGCGGGAGAATGGTATCAACACGGAAAACCGGTACCAATTATCATAAATGCGACGATGTTAGGCGAAAGAAAGTGTGTGGAAAGAAGAAAAGACAAGTTTATCACATAGTGAGTACATAATAATGTTTTTTTTTTTTTATATTTTTATCGAAATAAATTAAACGATAAAGATGATACCACTTGCTTTGTAAAATTATTACGATATTCAATTTAATTATCTCTATCAATTAACTTTCGTTTCAGCGGTGATAAATGTTACCACTGTATGATCATTACCGCAAGGCACGAAAACGTCATTCAATATCGCGAAGGTAAGCCATTCTTTTTTTTTTCTTTTTTTTTTCGCCTCCTTCCCTCATCCTTCCTATAAATTTTCTTATCGATTTATGTAAAACACGATCGGTTTTTGTGATAACGCAACAGTAGGTATTCGTATTAAATAATAAAATACACGAAGCAAAACGTATAATATTAACGTATAACATATAATCCTATGTATATTTCTTTTTTTTTTATATTTCTCATAACTGTTAACTATACTTATTCTCGTACATGTATTATATTTCACTTTTGTTAAAGTAATTATTTTTTCATTTCCTTTTCGTTTTCCTTCCTTTCCTTTTTATATAATTAATAAAATTTAAATCTATTATACACGATATTATTTTATGAAATGATTTTCAAAAGTATTAAAAGTTATCAAAGCGTGCAAGTGTTTTCGCAAGGTTCTAAAAAAAAATATATCTACTTAATTTATTATATATTTTCATAGTTATACATATAGTATATTCAGAAACCTTATCAATTTCACTTTACATAAAATAATATGTTAATTCTATTCGTTGTTTGCCACAAATATAGGAGTATAGATTTTATTGATCGTTTATGTAATTATTTATATTACATTCTCTACGATCCAATCGTAATTTATTTTTGTGAAAATGTTCTTTGGTTCTTCACCTCATGCAAAGATAGAGATTTTCCCACGAGTCGGTTTCTGCATTAGGACAATAGTTTTTGGGAAGCAACATAAGCGAGAGAGAGAAAAAGAGAAAAAGAGAGAGAAAGAGAGCTTGGAGTTGGGGAAGCGAAACAGTGCACAGTGGTCCGTCTTTCTTCCCCTTGTAATTCTCTCTTTCTCTCTTTCTCTCTCATTCTTCATTCCATACATGCGCACGCACAATCTCTCCTCTCTCTCTCTCTCTCTCTCTCTCTCTCTCTCTCTTTCTCTCACTCTCTTTCTCTCTGTTTTTCTTCTCCCCTTTCTCCAACAAACATTCTCAAAAACACACGTACATCGTCCACCCCGCACACACAAATACACGTACACAGCACACATTCACGCGTGCATACTCTACAATTCCGAGGTTGATGAGCATGGCGTAACTAAACCTGACGTCCATTGTGTCGGACCACATCCTTGGCATTTGCCGTTGCCAATAGTAGATGAAAGGTCTGATGCCGTATGGTGAATTACGCTAAAGTTTAATTCACTGTGAGCGGTGTATTAAACGATTTGCCATTCATCGTACGCTTATATAAAGATTTGGGGAGTGTTATTGAATATTTTCTTTTTCTTTTTTCCTTTTTTTTCTTTTTTTTTGCCAGCGACTTTGCTTCATCGAACACTACTCACTCATATATATATATATGGTATTGCATTAGATACCTTCTTTTTATACTTTCTCAATGAAAAATGAAAAAAAGAAGAAAGGAAGAATGATAGAAAAAAAAATTATTAAATTGATAATGAAAAGGGGTATGAAAACAAGTTTTCTTTCATCGTTTTAGGATTCTGCAATCCAGACCCGATGGATCTAGAAAACATGTGCTCGATGATCGGCTCGGACGATATTCTATATTCTATGTTTCGGATAAACTCTAAGCCCATACCTTGTCCATTCAGTGGCCCTCCATTCACATTTTCGTATAATCGAGGATACCGAGAGTGCGCAGTACCTATAAGTTTGGCCGAACGATGTACGGACGAGAGTAAGCTTCTTCTTAAATATCAGGCTTGTCCGGACATCGATGGAACTGAAAGTAACAGTAAGTTTTTTTTTTCTTTCTATATTTCATTAGAAATTAATCGAATTGATTCATTGAAAATGTCAATTATTATTTCGCATTTGTAATATATATTTATAATTAATTTATTCGATAAAATTCTTTTATTTTGTTTGAAAAAATTTTCTCTATTTATATGGCGTCAATAATAATTGACTCTTCATCTTGATACATTGTCAACCGGTAGGATAAAAATACGTTTAAGATTCTCTTTTGAGTATGTCTACTGAAATGAAATTACTAGTTAAATTAAATTTTCTTCAAATTAATTTTATTTTATTCATTTTTATACGGAAAACGTTCGGAAGATCATATGATTAATAAAAAAATGATTACAAAAACATATTGTTTTTAAGTTACAGTTTAGTGCATTCAACTGCTATCATAATTAGAATTTATTAGATACTTTATTTTTATTATTGCAGCACGATTTGGTATGGCTCATACCATTGCAATTAAATGACATTTCAGAGGAGTATTACAAAACGTCAGACTAGTTTGAAAAATTCATTAAACTTGTTGTTGCTTGAAAGGAATGTCATTACAGTTCGAGTAATTTTTTTCCATTTATCTTTTTTTTTTTTTTTTTAAGGAATTTTAACATTATTTCTAATTTTAGATATTCATTATCCGACTGTACTTAAACTCTTGCGTTTTGTTAAATTTCACGACTTTTACAAACAAGTAATATTTTTTGATAAAACGATATTTCATCGGCTGTAGAAATGATATCTTTTACGGCATAAATCCTAGCTGACAATGTTTAACATTTCGTAATTTATTCGTTACTTCTCGTAAAACCTGTATGACTAATAATCGACTCTTTTTTTTTCTTTTTTTGCCATAAATTATACAATAATTTATAATATTTTACAGCGGAGGAGTTGCAGTGCCTAGCGGTGTGGAACGACGGTGGACGCAATAAATATTTAGTGGGTACACTAAAGGGAAGAAATGCTGTTGCTAACGAAGTAACATTTAGGTACAACGTCGTTATTTTATTAATAATAATTAGCTTCTCTTATTATATTTATTAGAAATTCACGAATTAATCTATACTGTATAATCGGTACGAATGGTGAACATTTCTTTTTTTATTCGTCATAGGTGCTTTTTATACGAAGAGAAACATCATCAGGGTAAAGTGGTTTATATGCTCGCTCATTCCGGAGAACCTACTTGCAATGGTTTGACAACGGTATCCGAGGCATCCCTCACGATAAAACTAACGAAAGGTTATTAACATCTTATTAAATTAAAATACATATTTATAAATTATATAGAAATGTTATCTAACGTATGTATATTTGTTAACAGTGGACAAAGAACACAGTAGATGCAAATATCCATCATGGGTTACGCAACATCACGATTGGCATTCATTGGATGGCACAAAAATGTATCACTTTACAAACAAAAATGCAACGCTCAAAGTAAAGGCTCAAGAAACGGACAGGGAAGCTTTTCACGAGGAAAAAATCGTCTGTCATAATTTAGAAAAGATGCATCCGAACGATAATATGCAAGGTCACAAAGTGAAGGTGATAGCTCATGTGACCAGCGGTTGGTAAGTAGATTGGAAAGATTTCTTCTCTTGTATGAATTATTTGACGCATATGTTATATTGATTATAGTGACATCGGTTACGTATGCATGATATTCCATAAGAGAGACGGACACATCATTGAAATACAACAGTCCGGTTAGTATTTTCTACACGTATATTCTTACGTCATTGTTTCATACGACATCTGATTGCTAATTTGTTTTCAGCACAAAAGGCAATCATGCCAGACGAAGTATGTTCCCTTTGGGATCCTTCAAATATGCCTTATACGACTTTAATAAGTAAGTGACACGAGGATATCATTTAAAAATAACCTCGATTTAAAATACATATCCTCTTTGGTCTTTCTCAGCTTCTTTCCTACATCAAAGAAAATGTTCGCACCCCGGTCGCTACTCTATCATGGATTTTGCCCCTTCAAACGTATTCTCGGCTACTCCCAGACGACAGCGTCGCAGTGAGAAATCTTCGAAAACGGCAAAAAGAAGGACGTGGCAGGACGATATTGAAGACGAGGAGTGTAGGAGTACCGATATTCAAATAGGATGCAGCTCGTCCGATCAAAATGAAATGGTAATAGCAAATACTTGTGAACACGAAGAAATAGGTGAGTTTAATAAAACAAAACGAAAAAAGAAAAAAGGAAACCAAAAATATCATTTATCCTTAAATCATACAAATGCAAATACACGTGTATATTTTATTTTTAGCATATTCTTGTCATGGGAGTTGGGAAGAGAAAGGTATATGGTATACTATAGTGTCTCAAAAAAGTATAGAATTTAGGGCAGGCCTAGGACAAACGTATTGTTTCTCAATGCGATCTGGTGTAAATCCAGAAAAAAGTCAAGATAGGAGTAGATCGCTACAGCAAGAGCAAGAGTTATGGCTTTCGAAGCCAACACGTTTTTGTCAGAGGAACGGAACAAATGAATGGACGTACAGACTCTCCAGTCAAGGTGGTGATTATTAAAATAATATATTCCATATTTTTCGATATATATATACGCGCGTGTGTGTATGTGTACGACATCAAATTTTTTATTGCAGGTGTCTGTGAAGATTTAATGAAGGCAGCATCGAGTATAGCATCTACTTTCTCGTTGAGTAGCAGTACGATTATCGTTACAATAGTCACAACGACGTACACGATATTGTCTAGATGATTCGACAGAAAAGGCTTATAGATATTGACTGCTACTCGAAACATAAGCTGTAATTAACAGCAGATACTAACAGACCAAGCGGTCAATATAACATTATTATTATTATTAATATTATTATTTTTATTATTATTATTATTATTAGTATTATTATTCTTATTTTTATTCTTATTTTTATTATTACTATTATTATTATTATTATTATTTTATTATTATTATTATTATTATTATTATTATTATTATTATTATGATAAAAGAACTAGACAAACATCGATAATGATTGAAAAGGATAGTTTAAACTTTCTCAAAATTGCTAGTTTTTAGTAGTAAAGGGACGAACAAGATACAACTTAAGGAACGATTAAATACATTATAGGGCTGCAAAGCAGCCAGAAAACTGTCTTATATGTTCAAAGGCTGTTGCAAAGGTTGTTTATTGAAACAATTTAATTTCTGTCACTGTTCAAATAATTGTTATAAAATCATTTTATTTTTCTATACATATTAGGAATGTATATGCTGACAGAATAGCTGGTGAGTTGTCATCGATAACATCATAAATTTGAGCTTACGATTAAATAGAAGTTGGTACTTATTCCTCTCGTAAAGTATGTAACTCTACGTAACTGTCGATGCTCTGAAGTTTTAGAAATATATTTTATATTTGTATATCTCTAATGTTTATACTGTTTATACTAGCATGGCCAATTTTTATGCAATAATTCATAATATCTCTGCAACGATAACTCTAAGGATTATCACGTAACAAATACCGAATGTGTCAAGATTTGTCGCATCAAAGCAGATATGGATTGATCTTTAATTTAGCACAAAACGTTGCCACGTATGTATAACGTAGCAATATTTTTGTTCTAACAGTATATTACATTGGTACCTACTGCCCGTTCCTAGTAGCTCTTGAAATAAAACTGAAAGGAAAATAATAAATATTCTTTTTTTTTTATATTACTATAGATACGACTAATCATGAAATTTTTCTGGGAAATGATTCTATAACATTCCAAATATTATATAATCTATTAAAAAGTTCAAGCACCATTATTTATCATGAAATTATGATCGAAGATAAGATTCTAATACATTTATAATCACTATTTTTCAATCTGTCAATTTTTACATTATTTCAAGTTGACTCGTAAGTTGTTAGTTACAGTATATATATACATATATATATATATTTTTCTTTTTTCTTTTTAACAAACAATCATTACTATCCCAACATTATATCGTTGGAAGATTTTCAAATTCTATATCTCTCCTTTAACAGAAGATGTTAAAAGATATATTTAATCTACAGGCATAGATTATTAGCAACAGTCTTTGAATAGAACCAGTTCTAAAGTTGTAGGTTTTGAAAAATTGATGTAAATTATTAATAACCAAGCTATTGTAAATAAAACCAGGGTATAATTAATCGATACTACTTCATTTGGTTTATACTCGAGTGAAAATGAAGTAATGTATGTAATTATAAATTATAGCTAATTTACATGATAAATTGGTTTAATGTAATAGCGAATGAACAGTTTTTATCTTTTAGCTAGTTATACATACATATATGTGTATATCTGTATATAATAATTTAAATATTGTATAAAGACTGTTTTCAAAGAGTAAAAAGTTTACAGCTCTCGACCACGTTTAGCTAATAAAAAAAAAAAAAAAAAAAAAAAAAAAAATAGAACTGGAAAAGAAAAAAGAAAAGAAAGAAAAAAAAATAGAAGGCATACGTGGCTTTGAGCGCGTCCTCTGATACAATTTTCGATTTAAGATATTCTTGGAGATAAAGTATCTGTATTTTGCCGATAATTCATATGTTTCTACTAAATGGCATTGTACGAGAGATGACCAACGAGATTGGTCTCTAGGCAAATCCAAGATTTATACTTAACTTGTGAAATAAAATGCTTTGTCTTTTATATAGGGTTACTGGATGTAGATATAGAGGAAAGATCCTAGAACATAAATCACTTTTAACAACGAATCTTTGGTCGTTTGAAACGACTAGATGTGTTTCATCCGTTTCCATTGGATATGTCTATCCTTTATATTATATCTAATACTCGTTTTATTTCGATCACGATTAGCTAATGTCAACCTTTTTTATAGGCATTTTTCTGCATAATTTATATTACTCATTTTTTGGCCATCATAAATCCTCGAATAAGATATTAACTTTATAAAGATATTGCCTGATGAACGAATAAAAAGAAAAAAAAGAAAAAAAAAACAAAAATGACAAAAAAAGAAGAAACATTCGACTAAATCTTTGTAAATACACAGGTATTTATTCGTTGTGAAATGTGCGTGTGCGTGAATGCATGAGAATGAATTTGCGTATATAATATTATTCACAAAATCTACATCCATTATATATATATATATATATATATATATATATATATATACATATATATATAAAACCTTGTTAATATTTATTATATCTAAGCGTAAACGGAAGATAGCCAAACGCAGTGAAGCTGACGAAAGCTAGGAAACATTTTTTACTGTATATATACACACGTATATATATATATATATATATATATATATATATATATACATATATATATATAATATTTTCTAAAATTAATGTACTGTATACCGGAATTCAAGAAAAACATTAAAAAAGGAAAAAACAAACAAATTTGTGAACGAGTGAAAGAGGTGTACGTTTGAGAATCACCGAGCATCGAGTAACAAGATAAATCTTTATTTTTATACATACAGGACGATGTATCGAGAGCTTGCCTATTTTGCTTAATGATTATACATGTTAACTAAAGATATCATGCGAGATAGGATCATGTTTATTTTTTATTTTTCTCTAATTTTAATTGCCTCGTCGAACAAAATAATTTGATAGAGACTACGAGTTTGACATAGAGACGATCTATGGGAATGTTAATCATGTTCTGCCTTATCTCAACTCTCGAAGATTTATTTATCTATTATCAATGCCTATATAAGAATATAATACGCTTAATTCCTTTTGCTCGCCCATATGTCTCATGTACCTATGAATTTTTACCGTGGAAATATTCGTCTATTTCTATACACTAACACATTGTCAGATTCTTCGAAATCTATTTTATTGCCCAAGCGTACGAGAATTTAATTTTTATTAGAATAAGAAGCGCAGCAGGTAGCTAACCAAGCAAGCTAGAATGAATTCCGGATACAGACGTTGCGCAAGATAAAAGAAAAAAAAAAAAAACTAATAAATATTCCTAGATTAAGAGATGATTTATTAAATAAAGGCGTGATAATAGCTGAGATTTTTCATGGAACAAAAAGTGTAAAGATCTGCATAAAGTGCCACTAAAGACACTCTATATAAAAGAAGTGATTCACTCGATTACTAACCATAAAATAATGCTGTGTACAAGAAATATATATATATATATATTTTTCGTTTATCACTGTGATGATTATATAATTATAAATATTAGTATTTAAGACAGTTTGAGTGTTGCTTTTCTTGCCACTTTAGTCTAGAAAAAAAGAAAAAAAAAAACGTTATTTCGATGTATTATTAAGGGTTTACGGGGATGAGAAAGGAAGGGTGGAAGGAGGATTTACGAACCACAAACGACATTGGCCTCTGCTTACGAACCTAATAATTATTTTCGATCTAATCGTATGATATGCACGATCAAGCATCGTCGTTAAATATTGTACGTGTTTGATTAACGAAAAATAAGAGGGAAAATTCTCCGCAACTCCGGTAACAAATTATTATAAGAGAAGTTGGGAAAAAGAAGAATCAACGATGATTCCTTTCTATAAGAATATAAAATAATTTTTTGATTGCGTAACATTTTTAATATCATGATGCGCGTTAATTTCTATATCACAGACAGACTATCTCGACGCGTTCGTCCATGAAAAATAAATTATTTAACGAAGGGCAAAAGTAAAAACAAAGGCGATAAAAAGACGATTAGAAAGCGATTTTACATTTTTGCTATTAACGATCGCAGGAAATGATATTTTACCGAAGAAGAATAAGAAGAATGTAAAGAAGAAGAATTAAAAATAATAATAATATGATATATATTATCGATCGTCAAAACCTCGAACATCGACAAGTTTTTTAAAAAAACTCACTGCCTTTACGTACATACATACGTCGCTCGTTAACGAAGCGTTAAAAAATCTAATCGAACGAATAGCTTTTTATATTTTCGATCTCATATCTGCCTTTTCCGAGTGCTAGTTTATTCTGATAATAACGATATAGTATTTCTGTAAAGTGTCAGACAATGCCGACTCGATGGTATATGAACTAGCATCATGTGTAATGTTTATTATATTTTGAATACGAAATATATACATATAAAAAAATGACTTTTTGTATATCCGATACGTTGTTTTAAATTCATTCATTTCCCTTTGAATTTCCCTCCGTTTGCAAGCGAAAGAGGGAAATATAGAGTTATGTTAGATTCAAAAATAACATCTCGGATTTTGTCGAACGTGTTATTAAAAATAAAACGTTTCTTACAAATAGATTTTTAATATTTTAATAATTTTTTTCTTAGACATTTCAATTTAACAAAGCAATAGTATTATCACAGATACATACATACATACGTATACAATTGAAAGCTATATTATTTTCATTTGAATCGAGATGAGGCATATATTTGACCGTCCTTGCTTCTTTATTGTTTCTTTGTTTATTATTGAACGTCCTTGTCTACTTATTCTTTCTTTGTTTATTAATTTCCAAGCCGATTGAGTATCGATAGTTAGTTTTAAATAAACGACAATGAGTCATTGCTTTTAACTTTCATTGTTATTCAAAAATTCGCGGAAGTAGTATTACCAATATGGAACTAAGAAAGCGAGTGAGAAAGGGACAGAAATAGAGACGAAGAGAACGAGAGCGAGAAAGAGAGAGAGAGTTACGATCATATCGCCATCTACGAGGGTAGTCGAAGGGTGAATTTTTCTATAAAGCATGTGTTCTATGACGGATTGACGTAGGTTTGCGAAATTTTCGCGGTGGTGAGTTTGGCGGCACACGTGAGCCATGTCATACACGATAAGCGTTGTCTCGAGAACGTCGAATATCACCGTAGAAGCGAACGAAGAGAGACAGATATAGATACATCTTATCAAGTAATACCTGATAAAGGAAGAAGAGAAAAAAGAGACGACTCCAAACGAGATCGAACGAGAATTACTTTTCTTATTTCTTTTAACCATTTTAAATATGTGCATAGAACCCACGTGGACTTGCAATCAATAGTGCAGTGTTGTTGCACGGGGGTCAGTCAACCCGCGCTCGAGGTCAACTCCATGGTGTCTTCTCTCTGGGTGAGTAGGATCATTCTTAAAGAAAGAATATTCGTGATATTCGTGATAGTCTATGAAAGTTGGTTTGTGAACGAAAAGAATAAAAAATGTAGAGAAACAATTAAATTGTTTCATTAGGAAACTTCTTTTTTCTTAAAGAGAGTGAGAGAAAGATAGAAAGAGCGAGTGTGTATGAAAGATAGAGAGAGTGAGATAGATAGATAGATACAGAGAGAGAGAGAGAGAGAGAGAGAGAGAGAGAGAGAGAGAGAGAGAGAGAAAATTCGTTTATCGAGATCGCACCGAATTTAGACTCTTCCATTTCGATCCTCTGCAAGGGTTAAATGCCAATCGATATCATGCGATCTTTTTTTGATTTTAAAATAATCCATAAAAGAAATAATCGATATATATATATATATTTTTAGATAATGATTTAGACACATTTCGTATTTAGTACATAAGTATGTGCATGCGTGCGTATATCTGTATGTGAGTAGTACGTTTGTTTCGTCCGATGGTATTTTCACAGTGATCGCTAAGGTGCATACACTTTACTGATTGCTGCTCTGTATTGATCTTAGTGAAATCTACGATGTAAATTCGAAGGGACCGTACGATTTCCGTAAGTTAATTAAGTTAATTTTTCTTAAAGATCGAATTGATTTCTTTCCTTAATTTCTTTTGTATTCTTTTTTATCCTTTTTCAATCGATTTCCAAGAAGATCACGCGACGTTATCTTTGTACGATTTAATGGTCATATTAAAGTTTTGTTAAAAATGTTAAAGAAAGTTTATTATCCAATAATAAGCATAGAAAAAACAAGGAACGATGAACTCGCCTTTTATTTCTTTTACACTTTCTTTTTCGAGACAACGATACCTCATTTCTTGTTGTTTCAGATAGTAATATTTATTTCTTTATTATTATCGAAAGAGACGAATTTGGAAATGGGGCAGAAGATTGAAAACAGCAATGTAGGACAAAGGTTGGCCGAGGTGAATGGCACCACCTCGTTGTTGAAGCTGCACTCACCTGCCTGCGCAGTCGTTCCGCGGATTCTCACTAAGTTCGATGGTAGTGGTAGTGGTAATAGTAGGAGTAATAGTAACAGCAGCAGTAGCAGTAACAGTAGCAGTAGTAGTAATAGTAGTAGTAGTGGTAGTAGTGGTAGTAGTAACAGTTTAATCGTCAACACGATGAAAGAGATAGAGAAGAAGGAATAGGTTCTTCATTTACTTTAATTTGTCTAATGAAAGAAGTGGGCGGGGAGGGTTTAGGGGGAGAGTAGAAGGGATTAGCTTTAACACTTCAAAAGCTACACATTTTGCGATAATACTCGGTGAATACAAAGTATAAAGAAGAAAATGATTATTAATGGGATTTCGAACGTATGTATGAGAGAGAAAGAGAGAGAGAAAAAGTTGATTCGAAGTAAAAGCTCGATCGTGTAACCTACATACAAAAGAGAAAGAGAGAAAAAGAGAAAGAGAGAGAGAAAGAGAGAGAGAGAGATAGAAATTGGGATAGCCGATAAATAAATTCGCAAAATCGATCGGAATGATGATCGTTTACGCTCCCATTGCCAAGATTCGCAATTGGTTTTGACGATAACGTTGCTTCGGGAGGAAGGTAACACCTCCCGCGCAAGCAGCGAGAGATCGCTTATCATTGATCAGTTTGCCGGCTTGGATGAAGCTATTGCGCTCTGGAATTACGTAACTCTCTCGTCGCAGTTTTCCGATGCAGTTTTCTCGAATTTTCGTTTGAAAGAATACAAATATAATGTTTACGACGATGACCTAAATCATATGTTTATACTTATGTATATGCGTCTGTATTTTTGTTTTTCTTTGTTTAATGTTACTACGTTATTACAACATAGAAGCAAATTACACAAGCAAAATAATAGATAAATTTAATTTAATAATAGAAAATCCAAATTTTTCATATTATATGTGTATATATATATATATATATATATATATATATATATATAAATATATTTTAATAATAAATTTTATTTACAATAAAACTTTTCGATATTGATTAAAAGAGTTATGATAGAGAAATTGAGATGTTTATATTATTCGAGCGTGTTATGCAACGTTTAATGTAAGTTTGATCCACGCTGTGTCTATGTACTATATACATATTTTAATAGTAAATGAGTTGTATGTATAATGATTAATTATATTTCGTAACAGTAATATATGTATATTGATTAATAACACATTGCGATTATTATTATTATTATTATTATTAATGTTTTTGTTATTATATCAAATAAATTATTATACGAATTGATAGAATTCAGAGGCATATCTTTCAATATTTTCTTTTTCGATATTGCCAGATTTCAATTTGAGAAAAATTTGACGAATTGCCAGAAAAAGCTGCTATAGTTTTATTAATAATAGAGAAACAAAACGCGAGGGTAGGTTAAGCGAGATCATCATTTGCACGTTGCATCCGCTTTGACTAGTCGCTCGTTCGTTTGCGCGAGCAGGACATTTATTTTACCGATACCGATAGATCCTGTTCGTTCATCTGCTCGTTCGGCTTCATCATAACGAGAGAGAAAGAGATAGAAAGATAGAGAAACAGAAAACGCATTTTCTAGTTCGCCTTTCAAATTTGCGGATGTTCCTGCTCTATTTTTTAAAAGAGAAAATCGATTATACGAGAAAGATCTTTCGTATCGAGGTCGTATCGATTAAACCCTAGAAAGTGGTTTCTAAAATTTCTTATTTATTTTTCTTTGTTATTGTATTTCTTCTTTTTGATTGATTTATTTATTTTTTTTTTTTCATTATACAGGACGATTTGATAATTCAAATATAATTAATTTGTTACATAATCCTACGGGAGAAATTAATTCTAAATCGTGAAGTAGGTCTATTCTATATTTAATTCTCGAAATAATTGATTTCGAATTGATTGATTCGATGGATTAGCATTGAATCGTTGATATTTGCATGCATATGTAATTATAATTTTGATTTTAATTCGTCGATTCAGAATATAATCCAAAAACTGTAGGAACATTGAAGAAATAAAAAGAAAGAAAAATGTTAAGTATATCGTTTAGATTCTAATCGAAAAGTCTTTCTCTCAAGAAGTAATCTTAATCTTCTCTTTCAAGAAATAGATTTAACAATCGTGAATTTAAAAATGCGTTTTCTGTTTCTTCCCCTCTCTCTCTCTCTCTCTCTCTCTCTCTCTGTCTCTCTCACACTTGTCAGCCTCGGATTTTAAAGTTACTTTTATGGCACTCAACTTGTTAATATAGTTTAAAAAAAAATATTGTATAGCTAAGATAACGAGATGTTCCACAAAGTACAACTTCAACTTGCGCACGTCGAGTAGAATCGCGTAGACATTTAAAAGCGTTCCTGTGCTAAGTCCGTAGTGATTATCAAAGCAACAACCATGAGGGAGACATTTTGGTTTGTACATCTTTTCGTAAAAAGTCGGTATCTTGTGAAGTAGTTTTCGCAAAGAAATATAAAAGCAGGTTATAGCAAAAGCAGTTGTTAAAATTTTTTTATTTGTTCTAGTCTTTATCATGAAATATAAACAGGATATTCCCTTGTGAAAATTTGGAATATTTTTATATGAAGATTGACTCGAAAAAACTTCTTTACAGATTTTTTACAAATTGTTTGACGATTTTTTTCGCGCATCTGTAATGGTAGAAACGTTATTTTCTTTTTTCTTTTTTTAATAATTGTTGTCTTAATAAACGTCATTATAATTGTGAAAAGAAAAGTATATAGTTCCATTTAAGAATATGTATTTGACTTTCAAATTTGTTCTATCGCTTAACACGCAAAAGGGATATTAGCAACATATGATGTCGGTCCTTTCGTATCAAATAAATTTATACAAAAAATTTATTCGATAGGTTTATCCCCTTGCGTGATTAAAAAAATGATAAAAACCTTCGTAATTAATAAAATGAGGCATGAAAATTATCTGGGAAAATTTAATTACATTTTTTATTAGAAAGAAATTCTCGTAAAAAAAATATATATATATATATAACAAAGAAAACGTATTTCGCCATTTTTTTCCATACCAAATTAGCTTATTTTCTCGTTGATAGAACCATCAGTAGTCCGGCATAACTACATCCACCGAAGTTTCTAGCTCGCTCGACATTTTTATCGTCCGATAAATAAGACATTTTGTAGGGTTTTTCCCGTTCTTTTTTTTTCTTTTCTTTTTTCGTGCGATTTAGCAAGGCCCTTCGCACGTTCCTCAAACGCTAAAAAGTTTAAGCTTTACAGCCGATACCGTGCTCGTTTCTTTTAACCGGCGATCGTTGCCGTTGCTAGAGAGAATCGTGAAACGTCTAGGCCGAGCTTGGCAAGCTTAGGAGAAAAAAAGTTATTGGATGCTAGGCAAATGGAAGTTCCAGTAGGTCGCCGATATTTTCCGATAATACGGGCCAGAATCTTCGATGATGCATACATACTACCTATCCTATGGCCATGTATGTACATGTCGAAGCTCTTTGACAAATTTTTAACCTGCTTTTTCTCCCGTGACTTCTTTTCCTCTACGAAACATGTATATGGATATGTACAACGATACGATCGTTAAAAACATATACGTGAATTAATACAACATGATAGTAACTATATATCATTCATTGATTTATTAAAAAATAGACAACGAAAAAGTAATAATTTTACTGATCTCTGATTGATATCAGGCAATGAAATTTTTTTTTATTTCCTTTTGCAATAATTGATAATAAAGTTGTTCCTTTAATTATAGTTACGTATAGCGATCAATCTTGATTCGATTTACATGGAAACGAACTTCTGTTATATTTTGAACAAATTCAAAAGGAATTATTTGACGCAGTTTTAAAACGCATGGTAGTTTTTAAACGAACCGTGGAAAAATTCGGAAATTGTCGTTCGTTTCTTTTTATTCTTTTCTTCTATATATATAATAAATATGTATATATCTTTCTGTAATAGGGATTCGCGGAAATATCGACGTAATTTAAAGAAAAACAATTTCAACCAAAATGTTCGATGTAAATCCGACGATGTCCTTGATTTTTGTTGTTGTTATCTCGTCTATTACTTTATTCGTCTCTATCGATTATATTGATTCTGGCAAGCAACATTAATGCCCTTAGTCGGAACGAACAACGCAGTACGAACAGAAAAGTTTATTTTCTTTTCTTTCTGCGATTATTTTTCTTCACTTTCTTTCCTCTCTCTCTCTCTCTCTCTCTCTCTCTCTCTCTCTCTCTCACTCTTTGTCTATTCAACCAAACAGATCGTACGTTTGTTTAACAAACATTTTCGAAACGAGGAATAATAATTAGGAGTCGACTCGATTAAATGATCGCGATCGTTTCGCAATTGCGTACGAGTAACGTAGTTAAAGTTGGACCACGCTCGCTTAATGAATAATCCAACGAAAACAAACGCTAATTATACAGAGAGAAAGACACAGAAACAGAGAGAACGATAAATAGATACATAGTTAAAGCTATCCCTGAATAATATGTAGGTATATACATCTCGCGGGTATCTCATTCGTAGGAGCGACTATCCATCCTATTATTTCGTTTCTCACATTTATTGTCGTTCATGTAGTTTTGTCAGCTATATTATATGGTGAATGAGAAGTGGGCAGAAATAAATACGCAAGAGAAATATGTTCAGAATAATTGAACGATAAATATTGTAAGCTTGAGTTCGAGGTTTTTAAAAATTTTTGTTTCTTTTTTGTTTTTTTCATTTTCTCCTTATCGCTTCGCAGTTATCTTTAAAGATTCTGAGAGGAAATAGAAATGGAAGTAGTTACGTAGAAGGATCAAATTCGATATGCACGCAGCATAGACACATACAAAATTTACATATACGAACATTTTAATCGAAAATTAAGCCCTGTGTAATAACCATATGAAAATAGCGATATTTTCTAACTATTTTAGAAATAATATTGTAATTTCTATGAGATGGAAAAATCGTTTAGTTTATATAATATAATCTAAGGGTTATCCGTGTAATTGAATATCATTTTATCTTTTTATCGGTTGTTATTTATTTCGATTTTATTAGAACATAAAACTCGATTGATTTTGTTGATAAGGTTGATAAAATGAATAAAATTATTATCATGGACCAATAGAAAAATCTTCATCGTGACTTTTTTATTCATTTTTATAGATGAAAATATTAAACCTTTTCAATAGTCTTTCTACTTATTTTGTATCTCCTTTCTTTTCACAAAGTTAAAGAATAAAATTAAAATAAATCGACTAAAGATAATCTCGAAGTCGTAATATTTAATATGATTGAATTCTTTTCACAATATTATCTATATATTTTTATTATAGAATAAAATCATTGAAATCCATTTAAAGAATTAGAAGGTATCTTCATATCTTGAAAACTGTAAGCAATTAAAGGAAAAAAATAAATAAATAAATACTACATTATATATAGCTCCATCTGAATAATACAACATACATCTTAAACCTTTCCGTTAGAGTTAATATTTACAAAGACATCGAAGCGATTTCAATTACGCGAATTACTCTTTACGGTGAAAAGATTCCGGTGTCATTCTTCTTTAACACAAAAATAAGGTTTATAAAATGCTTTTGGTTCGGACCAAATAAATAATTTTTTATAAAATAAAGAAAGGTCAAAAGGTGATGAAATAATTTATGCCAGTATACAAAATATAAAACAGTATTAAGCATAATTCCCTGCAACGTATAATAACGCATTCGATTATGACAATCAGAATATCTCCATTGTTGGAAAAGGATATATTTATTAATTGCGATTTGTATGACCCAGCTTCACCATTATTTACTTTGAAATTACTCTATAATGCTACGGTTTGTTTACGTAATGCAATTGTTTCCAACTCGGCGACTTTAATTAACGGATGATGAAAACATCTGTCATCGACATTCCATGGTGTGCAAAAACAAAGATAAAGAAAAAGAAATAGAAACGAAATGTAATTCTGTAAAATCAAACAATTCATTCGTTGTCTATTAGCATATAGTTTGCTCTTCCATTGCATTATAATCTATATCTACGATAGACGGCAAGAAAATTACCACTACAAGAATACGGCACGTATATACGTATATATGCACAGACGTACATTACTACACCATATGCATACTTAAGTTTTCAATAAGTTCGAAAGTAAGAAAGTATCGAGTAAATTCTAAAGGTAACGTTAAAATGTTGAACTTTTCTCGTCTTAGCCGATGACCTAGAAGGAAAAGTATATATTTTCGTAAAAAAAAAAGACATAGACAGAAGGAAGAGTAAAAGAATAAAAGAAATAAGGTATCGAACTTGATCACGTATTAACTTTAATTCTTAAATAAATAACAACTTTAATTTTTACTTACGAGATGAATTGGACGACTATAATTCTCGAACTAGTAATAATCGAGAAACATTGGGAAAAGGTATGAGGTTTTCTGAAGGAAACAAAAAGAGAAAATATATCCTATTTTTCGAATTGTAGAGCAAACAAAAACGGTATACCGTAATTTTTTTTTCTTTCGTTCTTTCCTAGAAATGAAACGAATCCCTTTCGTTCGAAATGCATAAACGCATACACACACACATACATACGCGCGCGACGTACTTTCACGTCGAAGAGGACGAACGATCTTTTGTACGACTCGTTTTTTTTCTGCTGATCTCACAGATCGACCTTTTAATCTTCGTAACGAGTCTTCCATCATCCAGCTCGTAGTATCCATCGAAAACGATCAAAAGTTTAAAAAACCATAGGGACTTTAGCGTAATACAATATTGTTGTTTCTGGTATTTCGATATTTCAATAGGATCGAAAACGCAACCACTTTCATTTTAAAAGAAATATCGGATTCTATAGGAAATAAAAATTCGGTGGAATATATAATAGATTGATATCTGATATTAATATATATATATATATATATATATATATATATATATTTAACAAAGTACAAATTATGATTCTAAAAGTGATTTAATTTGCGTTATATTATATTCAATATTATAGTAAATCTTTCGACGTTTTTTAAAAAAAATACATTCATATCTATTACACACTATTTATTTATTTATCCTATTTTATTAAATGTATTTAAAACTTGACACGTTAAAAAATAATATTATATAATGTTATATTACAGAAAGGTCAGAGATTTATTTGTAATATTGAGTCCTCCATTGGAAATGATTTTAACACTCTTCTCTTACTTTTATTCGGTAAAAGTCATTCACACGCGCGTGTGTGTATGTGTGTATGTTAGGAAGAGAGATCAAACTAAATCGGTCGTAAACCGAATCTAAGTCTCGATATCTCGACTTTACCGAGATTAAATACTTTTATATCTTTTCTGGCGATACCTGTTTGATACGTTTTCACATTACTTCTCAAGATACATAAATAGTAAATATCGAGAAAGCCAGGATAGAATAGAACGTTAATAAATAATAATTCAAAGACATCAAATTTCGTTGTCGTCGTCTTCAATTATTAAACAAATTTCTCTTCTATACGGATCAAAAAGTAGATTGTAAATTTTCAAAGACTCGATAGAGAGAAATTCCCAATCACATTGGAACTAAATAGATGTCAGTAGGATCTGTGATATGGCAGGTAGTTAAAAGGCTTTTGTGCTTAATGCTTTCGAGTGGCCCACTGCCCTCTCTATCTCTTTCTTTCTTTCTTTCTTCTTCCCTCTCGTCTACTTTCCCCACAATTCCTCTCTCCGTTTCTCTTTCTCCTTTCAATATCAGAGCCAGTAGTAGTAACAGTGGCAACAGCAGTAGAGACAACGGCACCTACGAGGTTGATAGCAACGACCATATTAGTGGTAGTAGTAATAGTAGTAGAAATAGTAATAGTAGTAGTAGAGTAATAGTGTAGTAGTAGTAGTGGTGGTGGTGGTGGTGGTGGTGGTGGTGACAGTGGTGGTACCAATGCTGGTAGTGGTGGTAGTTTGAACCTGCTAAGAAGGGCGCAAGCGCTTACTATCCTCTCTTTCTCTCTCTCTCTCTCTCTCTCTCTCTCTCTCTCTCTCTCTCTCTCTCTCTGTCTCTCTCTCTATCTATCTTTCTCTTTTCCCTGACATCGCCGTCCTCCTCTTGTATTTCGCGGCAGTTATTCGTGGGGTGCGAAAGCGAGAGGTAGTCTCCGTGCTGTCGAGCCCTTAGGTACACCTTACTACTACGCGCGAAAAAAGAACTTCATCGTGTCTCTTCGATTTTTATCCAGTGTGTGCCGTGTCTTTTGTTTCTCTATACTTTCTCTCTCTCTCTTTCTCTCTCTCTCTCTCTTTATCTCGCTTTTTCGACAATTTTTCTCTATCCTTTTTCTATTACTGTCTTTTTTCAACCTACCTTTTTTTATTCTCTCTTTCTCTCTCGTATATAGAAGGCTCACGCTAGTTATCGTGTGTCAGTCGTATTCTCCTTTATCTCTCTCTCTCTCTCTCTCTCTCTCTCTCTCTCTCTCTCTCTCTATCTTTTTTTTTACTGGTTTGCATGGTGCTTTTTAAACAGTAACTTTGTCTGTATTCGTATATTGTTTGTATTCGTTTCTCTCTCATTAACACAGGGTGAGATTCTCAACAAAGTTTAAAGCTGAAATTCGGCCTATCTAGTTCAACTATTGTAGTCGAACGGATGTTAATTAGTTTAATTTATCTTCAACTCTCTTTCTCTTTCTCTTTTTTTTTCTTTTTTTCTTCTTTCTTCTCTCTCGCTATTTTCAACAAGCACAATTTTTCCGAGTCTCTTTATTTTCGTCACTCTGTAATTAGGGTGTCATCGTTCTCGCGAGCGTGACTAACCGTAGTCCATGATTCGTCATTTTTGAAGTTATCATAATTTTTTATCGTTCTCTTTTTAAAGTCTCTTTATCTCTTTCTTTGTTTCCTTTTCTCTTTTTTTTTTATCTCGGCTTTTTATTTTCGATCATCGTCAAAAAGATTTCGTTTTCTTCTCTCTTCTTTTTTTTTTTTTTTTTTTTTCTTAAAGCATTACTCTATCCCACGAGACGCTTCCCTTTCCATTTTTTTTTCTTCCTTCCTTTCACGTGTCTCTTATACTACCTTCGTTTTATATTTTTTTTTGTTTTATTCTTTTTCCTCCTTTTCTTTTCTTTTCTTGCGCGCTCGTTAATCCTCTCCTTCGTGCTCTAAATATTTGATTTATACGTTTATAGCTCTTCCAGTATCTTTTCTCTTATTATACTCTTATATATCCAACATTTTCATACTCTCGTAATAAACAATAACCACACGCGATCCTCTATTAATTTTTAACGTTATTTTTTAATCAGGACGTTTGTATGCTCGATAAGATCGAATCCATATTTTTGTATAACATGTCTACGTCTTGAAAATATTGATTTTATAAAACTAAAAATAAGAATATACGTATTTGCCATTTTCACTTTACATGACATATATATATATATATATATATATATATATATATATATATAAGTTATATATATAATATATTCTTTTTTTATATATTAAAATTAATTTTTCATGATGTATTTGTTACTATTGTACTATAAATCAACGTACCATACGCGTATGTTATTTAATAACTCTATACATATGTATACTAGTACAAACATATTCAGGATTTAGCAGCTGGATAATATCTGTATTTCTATGCGATCCTATGAATTATTAGATTCACTTGTTCCTAACTCTCTCTCTCTCTCTCTCTCTCTCTCTCTCTCTCTTTCTTTTTCCTTTAGAAATACATGTTCACGAAAGTCCAGACGTATATACGCATTATCAGTTGTTCTAAATTTAACAAAACAACAACTTCCTTAATGTCACGCGTGCCGTAAATTGAAATCTAATAGTCGAGCGGTCGTTGGGAAAGTTGAAGTTAAACAGAGTTTAAAATTTAAGCCATGCCACCGGAAAATTTAGAAAGTTCCTTAGAGTACGTTCCTTCGTATCCTTGCATTCCTTCCTATTTCGTTCGTTTAAGAAGTTTATCTTATTCTCACTATCTTTATATCAATGCATCATTTAGTTTAAGAAACACCTATACTCAATAGTTGGACGTATTTTGCACGTTTGCACCTACGTATTATATATATTGAATTAATATATACAGATATATATACATATGTACATATAATGTACAATAATCAATGCGCAAAACATTGATTGAATAATTTTAATTTCCTTAAAGATAAAAGATCATAAAGTTATAATAATATGTATAAACCAGTAGCTAATATAGGAACAAATAAGGTAGAAACAAATAATATAGAAATATGTTCAAATAGTGTTTGATATAAAATTTAAATATTAATTTTGCGCGAATATTTATGGACGAATCTATTAATAGTGTAACGTAATATATACGTACGTACATTGATTTATATGTACACGTAGATGAAATCACGGAAAAATAAGTCACGTATCTCACGAAAGGAAAGTCCTTGTATTTGAAAACACGCACGATATAAAACTTACTTAACATTTGGTTTTTTTTTTTCTTTATGTTCTTATTCTTCACGGATTTCAAAGAAACATATATAAAAGATTTTACGCAATTCTCGTATCGATTTCTATGACGACGTTTCGTAAAAGGGGTTAACATACTAAAGCGTACGTTGTTCGGATTGGTATTTGAAAGGACCTGTGTTGACCTCGTCGAAAGTCGATAAGCCAGTCGAAAGCCGCGATAAGCCAATCGTGTCTTATTGATGCGAACACGTTTAATCTTTTTATTCTTGTTACGTTTGTACGATTATAATTTTCACCTCGTATATTATCCGTCTTATGATTCAACAAAAAAAAAAAAAAAAAAAAAAGAAAGAAAAGAAGAAGAAAAAAAGAACGATTGATGATCCTTTCGCGGGAATCTCATCTGTTAGCTTTTTTCGCCCCCTATCGTGGCAATTTCTCGGAAGGAGGCGGTGTAAGGAGAAATAAATTAAAAAAAAAAGAAAGAAAAAAAGAAGAGTAGGAAAGAAAAAAAGAAAAAGGCAAGAAAACCAATTTCTACCAATAATCGAATTCTTTTGAGACTATCTCGCGCATAGGTTTCTCGTAAAAATGCACAATCTCAATGGCTTCTTCTCTGTGTTCGTATCGTCGAAGACAGAATGAAAACGAAAAAAAATATTCTAAGACAGGGAAAGAAATAGAAGACAGAGAGAAAGAGAGAGAGAGAAAGAGAGAGAGAGAGAGAGAGAGAGAGA
>NC_057690.1:4860639-4880875 GCF_014466175.1 Vespula pensylvanica | reverse complement strand
GAGAGAGAGAGAGAGAGAGAGAGAGAGAGAGAGAGAGAGAGAATGTGTATGTGTCTCTCTACTTGCGTTTTCTAGTCCTTGCTTTTTTTTTAGGTTCACCGGACATCCAATTTCCATCGAAAGTGCTCGGAAATACGTTTAACCTATCTCTCACGCAAGGACAACGTTGTCCATGAAAGGTGATTCTCTTTCGAGAGAAACCAGAAAGAAAGATAGATAGATAGATAGATAGATAGATAGATAGATGGATGGATAGATAGGTAGAGAAAGAGTAGGAGAAAGAGAGAGAGAGAGAGAGAGAGAGAGAGAGAGAGAACGAGGAGAAGGAAATAGTAAAAGGGAGCTTGTAAAAAGCTTTTGCAGCGTGCTTTCTGTTCATCCATTTTTACTTTTATTTCTTGTTCTTTTTCCTTTGTATGTGTGTGTGTGTGTCTCTCTTTCTCTGTCTCTCTCTCTTTTTCTCTATCCCTCTCTCTCTCTCTGTCTCTTTCTCTCACTCTTTCTCTCCTACACCAACTGTTGTTTAACGTACTTTCCCTATCCTAAGTTTTCTCTTCCTTTTCCTTCTTCTTCCTCCTTCCTCCTACTTCAACATCTGACTCACCCTCTTAAAGCCCCTTTCGTACTGTTGCGAAAGTACATAACCCATATTTCGTCTAACATTTTTCTTTTCCTTTTTCCATTTCTTTTCTACATGTATGTATGTATGTATGTGTATATATATATATATATATATATATATATATATCTGCATATGTATACTTATATTAATAGGAAAATATCGGGAGATTTAGAATTGTAGATATAAATTCGAGATATTTTATATTTATTAAACGTATAGGTTTGAGATAAAGATCTTAATGAATCGAGCTACTTTGAAAAGTAATTATTTTTAAGGAATCTTTTTCTTTTTTTGATTCGTTGTTCAATTAGTATTCAAATTTATTGAAAAGTTTCTATCATATGTTATATAGAAGCAATTAAATGTTTTACTTGTAATTATTAAGCATAACTTTTATGACCCATTTCGTTATCCATATCACTCGACACTGTGCTTTGTACTATCATAAAAATTGTGATATTCGTTACTACTCGAAATTTGCTTTGTTGAAAAGTTTTACGCGAGAGAAAAAAAGAGCGAGCGAGTGAGAGAGAGAGAGAGAGAGAGAGAGAGAGAGAGAGAGAGAGAGAGAGAGAGAGAGAGAGACAGAGACAGAGAGACAGAGACAGAGATTGTCGTTGAAATTCAATAAAAATTCATATAGGTATGTAGAATCACGAGAGGATAGCAACAATAACGATCGAAGAAGTTTGACGTTTATTTTTGCAACAGAATTATACAATCGTATCGACAAAAACGCACTACGAGGATCGCGACGAAGAGATCGAGAAATTTGTTTTATTATACAGATCGAACTCTTTCTCTTTATCTTTCACATGTATACACGTCCAAGAACGCACACATACTCTTTTTTATACCCCTTTTATTTTTTATTTTTTTCGAGTGGTTCGCGGCAGCGGTAAAATTGGAGAAAAAAAATATCGTCGCTTCCGAATTCGCGTTAGGATCCCACCACTCGTTAGGCCACTGCTCGTACGCTTTTTTTCGCCAAAAAGGTGAGTAATTACTCGATCATCTCGTATCTACGCTTCGTTAATCTCGTTATACGATTTTTTTTTGGTCTCCAATTCAAATCGACAATTTGTTGTTATAACATCCTTTTTTCTTGTTCGACTATACTCATTGCATTTTTTTATTACTTTTTTCTTTTCGTATCAATTATTTATCAATCAATTAAATATCGTACACGTTGAAAGAAATTTAATGTCCAAGTTTAATGATTTTGTTGTTGCTATCATATTATTATTGTTATTATTATTATTAATATTATTATTATTATTAAGGTGAAACGATTGGTACAGTATAGCGAATAAAGGTTGAAACAACGATCTAATGATTATTCGTAAGCCTTTATTGACGAGCTTACGCCAAGGTATTAAAGTTTAATTTAACAACAAGTTGTGAACGACGACGGGTTGACAATTTCGACGTGCTACGTCGACAAATTCAATGTACGATAACATTGCCGACTAGTTGGAATTTGTATATACGCGTTAATGAAGGAATTCGATCGTTAATTTCTGATTGAGGTTGAAACTCACGTACATATGTGCATATGTACTTACGTATGTAAATGTACATCAATGACCTTTTTCTTTTATTTTTTTCTCCCTATTTTTTCTATTTTTTTTTGTAATTTTTCTATGCTAATTCTTTCTTTAGTTTTTTTTTTATCATAAATTTTTTCGTTTCATTTCTCATGTTGGACGGATTGTTCCACGAAAAGGTAGGATGAATATTTTTGTAACTCATGTGCAAAAAAATAAAAATGGACGGAGAAAGAACAAGATCGATCGATTTCGAAATTTTATTCTTTATCTTTATCTTTCACTTCTATCTTTTTCTTCTCCGATTTACAAATACAAGAAGACACTTCGAAAGGTAAATTCATATATCCTTGAAGTACCGCGAAATCTGTAAATATAATCTCTCGAGTATCCTCTCTTATTCTTTGTCTTCTTTTCGGTCACTGTTCTAATATTTCCATATGGGAAGCGATAAAATTCATATCAAGTTATGTAAAGAAACTCGAGATTTGCATTTATTCTTCTTTACTTGGTCCACTTGTATATACTTCGAACGTAGTCGATCTTAGGTCATCATCGATTCTCGATAAGTTCATGCAAGGTAGTTTCAAACTTTTGACAGAGAGTACTAACCTTATAGATAGATTTTTCATAAAGCAATATTAGCTTATAATTCTTTTAACATTTTCTCTTTCCTTTTTTTTTTATTTTTTTTTTCCATTAGAGTTAAACCTTCTATATAAAATACAATTTAAATATAGCATATCGATGAACATAACGTGAATATTTAGTAAGATTGATAAGGATTTTATCAAGCATAAAGAACGGCAGTAAAGCACCTCATTTTTACTAATATTAAGAAAAACATATTTTACTTTTGTTGTGGCTCTTGAATTTTCAATGACATATCTTTTTATATAGTTGTTGAAAGAAATAATCTGCTCTGTTTCGTCCTAGTTATCGGATAACATAAAGTAGATGGAAAGAGAAAGAGAGACAAAAAGAGACAAAGAAAGAGAGAGAGAAAGAGAAGGAGGGAGGGATGGATGATGGAAATAAGGGTGAAAAATCGTTGTTTAAAGTTTAACCTTGTAATCTCGATCTAACCTGGGTCTCCTTTTTTCCACTGGATTTGTTTTCTCAGTAAACAAGATCGTGGTAAGCCGTACTTTCGATTTCCCCTATAGCTTGTCGTTGCAACGATCGACCCCTTAACAGAAACAAAGAGAAAGCAAGAGAGAGAGAGAGAGAGGGTGGTGAGCGGTGAAAAGTGAGGTGGAGATGGACTATACAAGAGAACGTCAATCTTGTCGAGAATATTTCCTGGTGCATGTGGAATTTAATTGCTTCTTGATTACACAGCATTACTACCGTCAATTTGTTCTCTTTCAAAATCCCTTCCGTCGTTGAACTGAACCGTTTAATGATTTCATCAGAATATACCAATCCTGTTTACGTGTCATTTAACATTTTATTATTTCTCCATTTCGACGACGAGGATAGCAAAAATTTGAGGACAGTTAAAATTTAATATATATATAATATGTATTATATAATATATATTATATATATATATATACACATATATATATGTATACTAGGTAGCACGTATATAGAACGTATAGTATATAGGCATAATATGTATCTACGTATGCAGAATGTGTCCCGTAGCTTCGGGGAATTGCTTCGGTGGTGGATTTCGCACATGAGAACAATAAAAAAAAAGTTCATATAAACATATTCTCTGTTTGACCTTATTTCCTAGTTATATTGAGTTTCTTCTTTAACACAGCGTATCTGCTTACATTCACAAGAGGCATACAAAATGACCTCCTTGCGTCTGAATACAAACGTCCGTAGACATTTTACCATTGACCGATCACCTTCTTAACATTCTCATCATTTCTCAACGTATATAAGAGAAATCTTGTTCAATTATCTCGCGAAATATTTATTCTAACACTGTATCGAACAGGATATTCTATACACGAACTATAGATTTCAAATATGTAGTTCCAAAAGTAATACACAATCGATTGGTCGAACGACGGATATCGAGTTTTGTTTATAAATAGATAGGTAAGTGGTATTAATTCGACTACTTTGATCCTTCGATTGATAAATTATTTCGACACAAAACTCTTATTATAACTTGTAAATAAGGTCAAATAAGGTATACGTTTACACGAACTGTTTTTATTGTTATTACGTGCGGCATCCATTGCCGAATTCCTCGAAGCTGTGGAACACAGCTTTGTATAGATATACATGTGTGTTATGGTTTCAAAGTGAGAGAAGAAGAGAGAAAGAGAGAAAGAAAAGTAAACTCCGCTTTCGACGATGATCCTTACGACGCATGAAATTTATTATTTCGTTGGGCAAACGAGTGGATGGATGAAATCTACAGACGCGACGAGCTTGGCTCGTCGAAATGTAGGTTACGTCGATTGCTCCGTGTATTATAGAATCTGTCTTTCTCTCTCTCTCTCTTTCTCTTATACACATATTTTCTCTCGTTTTTTTTTGTACTATTTCTTTCTTTTTCTTCGTCTTCCTCTTTCGTCTATTCCTTCGGTTTCTCTTCTCCACTGACACATTTTCTTTTGTCTGTTCGACCGACCTACCAAACTGCTTCTTCGTTTATCAGCTTCTCTCTCTCTCTCTCTCTCTCTCTCTCTCTCTCTCTCTCTCTCTCTCTCTATGTCACAATATCTTCCTAAATCACACGCTTTCCTATCGTATACGGTCGTTCTTTACTCACTGGCAGCAACAACGTCAGAGTCGGATACGCCGCGTATCGCCTTCGAATTTCCATAGATTCCTTTTCCACCAGGATGAACATCCAAAAGCTCAGGAGTTCTTCACAAAATTATCTTTCTTTTCGCGTCGAAGGAAACGTTCAAAGGTCGTATCAGATCGATGAATTTTTTGACGAATAGCATTGGATTGTTTTATCGTTTCAAAGTCGATACTCAAATTTCTTTTTTTTTTTTTTGTTTGGATGTTTGGATGATATTACATAATAAAATATATTTGACAATATTGTCGATGTTAGAAAAAAATTGTAGAAATCGTATCGTATATATCATAATATAATATAATTTTATATTGTATCGTAATATAAAGTTTATATTATATTTTGTATTTGACAGAAATTTTTGATATTGAAAATTATCAATTAATTTAGAGAACACTTATTATCGTACGTTCAACCTTTTTTTTAAAAGAAAATTAATTTGTTATGAATATTTTTATGATACAGTGTAAGGGGTAAAGTTTTAGAAACCGATCGTATCTACCAATTTCATAACTCGTACATTTTTTGAAGTTAATAAATTAGTAAATGGGAAGAATAAAAAATTTAATTAAGGGAAGAATTTGTCAATATTTTATCAATAATGAAAAGGAAAATACTTAACATATAGTAATGATTATTATTAAATATTGTTATATTCGTATTAATGTGTTAACATTATTTAACAGTAATAACGATGGTTAGAATTATAAAAATAGAATAGAAAAATAACATAGAAATGATATTTCGTACAGATGTATCTATATGATGTAAAATATTTTGCTACGGTATGATCTGAAGAACGCTACTGATTACAAAATATTGATTTCATCTTTACAATTATTACAAAATATACGTAAGGTGAATATAAAATATTTTATGATACAGACACAAATATATTTTTATGGAAACATAAAACATTCCTATTTGGGTTGTTATTTGTATCTACTATATACTGATCAATATATCTCGTCTCAATTGCATCTCCTTTTTTTTATAATACGTATTTGTAAAAAAAAAAAAAAAAGAAAAAGAAACAAAGAATACCAAAATAAGATTAACTCTATATATAAATTTTCTTTCCGTATATTTTAATTCTCATTTATTTTATATGGTTATGTCATATTAAATTTGTCATATTAAATTTATGTCATATTCAATGTACTAAATATCGTATTAAATGTCGTTTAATATATTCTTTTATATAAATTGACAGGAAAATTTGGTTCCCGTTGAAAAAGTTGAATTACAATTTCAATAGAATAAAAGTATAGACGTACCGAGTCTTACGAGAAACGAAAGAAAAAAAAGAAAAGAAAGAAAAAAGAAAAAATATATTTAACAAAGGAAAAACAAAACGTTAATTAAATATTTTCTATTGAGATTAACGAGTACGACAAACTTTCTAATAAATTCTGAAACATTAGTTTCCTTGTCGAGTAGGAAGGTTACTTTAAGTTTATGGAACATTACAGTGGGATTTAATAATATAAGAACGAAATGTTTTCTTCTGCGTCATTAAAAATGCAACATCGTCTTTATCGTCGTAGTCGGTGAAATTTGTTCGTACCGTTATCGCGACAGACAGAAAGGAAACAAAAAAAGAAAAAGATAAAACACGATACAGCAATATTCCATTCATTAATCTTTTCTCTTAAAGATAAATTCGAACACGTCACTTTACGAAAGTTGTTCGTGGTGAGCCAAAAGTAGATTCATCGTTGAATCGTTTAGGAAAGAGAAGGAAAAAGCTTCTCGTTCGTACTCACCACTAGTGGTCGGACAACATCGGGAGAACTTTTCTGTTTTGTAATCTCGAGCGACGAACCACAATTCGGCCACGTACGTAGGTTACAACCTCCCTGCTATAAATTTCGTCGGTCTTCTCCTCTCTCCGACATCAAGAACGAGATACCGGTCGAGTAAAACGACGATACGAACCTTCGTAAATTTTAGATAATCTCGTTCGCGAAATCTAACTGATCCAAAGTCACAACTTAGGATCGACATTTGCATTTCAAACCTGAGTGTTGCTGTATCGTTCTTGGAAATTCAAAATTCCTTCGTCACGTTCGCAAACAAGGACGATTCTCTTGAACTAGTTTCGGATAAAGGATTGACAAAGTCAATATTCAAAGACAAAAAGGTGAATCCTAATTTCTATTAAATTTCGACGAAAGTGAAAAGTTAGTAAAAATGAAAGAGACATTGATTATTAAATAAATAGATGATATTCAATTGAATCACACATTTTTTTTACGTCATATTTATCTGAATTTATCCCTTGGTAGATTGAAAGAGGAACTTTTCTTGAACACACAGACAAAAGACGCAGATATGCGTAAGAGAAATCGACATATAAATATCGCGAGCACGCGATCGTTCCATTTCTTTCTTTCTTTCTTTCTTTCTTTCTTTCATTCATTCTTTCTTTTTTTCTTCCTTCCTTTCTTTTTTTCTCCTTTTCGAGCGTGATAATGTTAACAATGAAAGAAGCCGGAGCTGCAGGGATATCTTCGTGAGTGGTATCGACAAATCGACGCTGATGGGGACGTAAGTTGATGTAGTGTTCTTCTTCTGCCGTGACTTGACTCAAGAAAGAAAGAAAACCGCTTTGCGACGGCCACGAGAAATGAAGATTTTCCGTATCGGAATTTCAGCCCTCGTTCTCTGAAACTATTCGGATTTCGATTCACGTAGATAGATCGTTTTAATCGTTCCTCTATCTCCGAAAGATTATTTATTAAATTTTATCATCGCGATCTCGCTACAAGAGATATCCGTTAATCGTTCATAGAGTAACCTGTCCGATTGAAAATGCCGTTACTACTGATAAATCAGACAGTAGTACGAGTCAATAATTCATTTCGAATTTCGCCTCGATCAACAATTCCATTCGAATTGGATTATTATGGGATATATCGTTTCATTGTTTTATAAAAAAAAAGAAAAAGAAAAAAAATTCGAATAATTTCTACGATATAATAACGGAAAGATATATATCGATTATAAAAAAAGGAAAATCATTTGTGTCAAAGGTAGCTTGATTTTTTTTTTAATTAGTCGAGTCGATTGAACAATTTTTTTACTTTTCTAATTAAAGTTATTACGTGATTGTTTTTGTTACGATTCAATGTAGATTCGAATGTTCAAGAAAATTATTATCTTGAATGTTTTCCGAAAAAAATATTTCTTGTAATATTACATTTTTTCTCCATCGGATATAAGATCGAGAATAATGTGAAAGGGCAATAGTTCTCGAAGGACTAAAACTATCTAAGGCTCACTTTAATAATATTGGCATTTAAACGAGCCTCACCATCGCGATCCAATCGAAGTAGTATGGATTGAGTGAAGAGCATCACAGGTCGTTTCCAACCAATCCCTTTCTTCCACCACTTCTCACTTTTTCCTTTATCCATAGAGGCATTTATATGAAAAAAACGTGCTTTCTTATTCTTTCAATATCATTGAATCATTTTGTTTTAAGGCTTTTCAATATTCGGAAATATATTTCAAAATTGAACAAATTTTGAAAAAAATTCATCGTTATTATCCGATAAAATTTTAAATATTCTTGCGAACTTTGAATTCTTCAGTCGCGCGTCACATAAATTTTTATAAAATTTTTAAGTTTTTAAACACCATCACTATTTCGTAATCAAAAGTCAACTCGAATTGGAAATACTAGTGAATTTTTGATATAAATTTCAAACTAATCTACTTCACCGTTTTGACAGTAGAGTTATATGCACATACACCCGCACAGATTTAGATTTTGATATGAAACGTCGGGATCTCTTCGAAAAGATTTTGTTAATATTTTGATTTATTTCAGAGTTATACTACTGTCACTACGTCAAAAACATAAGAGACCTTACGATTGTAGAATACCTTCTTACTGTATTTCAAATATGTTTCAACTCAAATAAAAATCACGTAGTAGGTTTTTATTGGGCTTTCAAAAAAAATTTTTTCGTTTACCAACACATTTCGTATTTATTTACAAAGACGAGAGAAACTCGTAATTTTCGGGCTATTTTCACGTCAGCAGACAGAAATTTATATCCAGTTGAGAAAAAACGAGAAAACGAGAAAACGAGAAAAAAGGAAGGTCGTTAACGAGCCGGCAGGAATTTTCGATTCTACCTCACGTTTTACATGCGATCTATATATACACATCTTTCTCTCTTCTTTTTATTTTCTGTTTCATAAAGCACGGATCTCGTGTGATCCGAGGGATCTCGGTTCGAATCAATGAGAGAAAATAATTCGAAGGGTAGAAGTTTTGTGATTTGTCTCGGGACTTTCCATGAAGACATATTCGCGGTTCGTTTGATTTTACGTAAAAAAGTAAAAAAAGAAAAAATGGAAAGGAGAGAAAAAGCAGAAGAATAAAAAAATACAAGGGGAGAAAAAAGAAAGAAGAGCTATAAAATTGCCTAAGCTTAAAGATATTCACACGAATCGTTTGACACGAACTTATACATATTACACATCGATATGTTTCGATAGAATCGAAGGATTCGCAATATGTCGTGGTAATTTGAAAGAAAGCCGAAGGAGCACGAAGATTTACGAAAAATAATGGAAGAAATCTGAAATACGGAGGGAGAGAAAGAGAAAGAGAAAGAGAAAGAGAAAGAGAAATAGATAGATAGATAGAAATATAAAGAGAAAGAGAGAGAGGGAGAGACAGGCATACAGACAATCGAAATCTTATCGAAGCAGCGGCATTCGATCGAGACTGGCTAAGTACGTCGGATGGAACTCGATCTTTTCTCGGATATATAAACCGAAAAGAAGAAGAAAAAGAAGTAAAAGATGAAAGAAGAAGAGACAGAGGTGGAGAGAATACGAGAGGGAATAAGGGCAAAGTTCGATTATCCCGGGACTAAAAACCTTTTCGTTTCTCTCTCAGTTACAGTCGACTGCCAATCTCGGTACTCGGCTCGTTCTATCTCCCTTCACGACAATTAGATCTCGCGAGATCGTTTAAAGTTTTTCTTAAGATCACTCCGTACGGACTCTATCTGTCTCTCCCTGTCTCTTTCTCTCTTTTCCTCTCTCATTCTCTCTCTCTCTCTCTCTCTCTCTTTCTCTTTCTCCCTTTCTGTATCTATCTATCTGTGTACCTATCTCTTTCTATTTTTCTCTTTCTTTATTCTTCTCTCTTTCTCTTTATAGATTACAGAACGGTGAGAAAGTTCAATGGAGTTTCTCGAGGAGGTTTCACGAAGACCGATTTGCCAATTTTGTGTGAGCCTTAAAAAAGACCACTAAAGTATTAATCCGCTTTCTTCTCTCCTTAATTCTTTTCGATCTCTTTCTTTCTTTTTCTATTTTTATATATATATATATATATATATATATATATATATGCACATTTAATAAGATAAACGAATTGTTGGAGAAAGCTCATGCTCTTGTCCAAAGAAAGAAGAAGTCGAGTAAAAAATATTTTATTGAAATAGAAAACTGGTGGGGTGTACACGATATGTAACCTACAGTGAACCAATATAAAAGCGTCGCTGAATTCTCCCTTTTCCTTTTTGTTTTTTTCTTTTTCTTTTCGACGTTCCTTACGAACGAAAAGGTCTCTGCGACATATTTGTCGATCTTTATTACGATATCGATGAATTGCGTTCCATTTGCGGGAAATAACGCATTAAATAAATACGTTTCGATGAAATTTTATTGTTCCTTGATTTCAAATAGATATACGATAATCATCTATAAATATCTCATACGTACCTCTTACTTTTTATTTCAGTTGTTTCAAATAAATTAAAAAAATGTGTACAAGAGTTTTAAGAAAAAGCGTGAACATGTTTTTATGGTTTAATAACAAGTCATTGCTTTTAGTAATTTCAATTTGTATGATCGATCCACTTTATGATTTTCATTATCTTTTCATCGCTTTATGATTAATGACAGAGATTCAATTAAAAAAGAAAAAAAAAAAAGAAAAAAACATGAGTTTCCAGTGAAAATCGATGTGTAATTTTCCCTATTTATAATTTCAACGCTCTTTAACGTATAATCTTTTTTTCTTGTCTAAAAAACTAAAATGTTACATGAAGTTAAACTTATAGTACGATATAATATTATACTACGCTATATCTAAAATGACTTACACTTAGAAAATATTTGTTTTGGAATACGAGTTGACAATGAATTATGTAACGAAAGCGTAAAATAAAACATAAAAAATATTATAAAATATATATTCGAGAGGAGTTATACATGATGCTCTCTCTCATGTTATACATGACGTTATAGATGGTTAAAGTCAATAAAGAAAAAAGAAAAATAGAAGACTCGTGACATTTTACAAAATAACGACTCGTATATCGCGTTAGATAGTCGAACGATCTATTTTTCTCTTTTCCTTTTTTCAATATTTCTAAACGAAAAAATCGATCGGATTTCGTTTAGGAAAATTGTCTTTTTATATTTTTGTGATCAAGGATTATAATAATGCCGGTCGATTTTGTGTCATGAACGTTAACAAAGAAACTATTGGTTAAACAAATCTAATCGTGACTGTAACTTCGATCGGTATCGATTATTTCCAAACTTTCCTTTGTGGATTTCATCGGAAATATTCCATCGGAAGGACGAACATAAAGAGATCGAGAGAGAGAGAGAGAGAGAGAGTACAAGGTGCCCTTTCATGCGTTAATTTATCGGATACTGACCGCGTCGACGCGAACGTTTTCTTTTTCTGCTTTATAAAAGCGCTCCGATGGCGATCGACTTTGTATGTGTACGTGTAAGTTTATGTGTATGGGGGAATGCTTCGATGTACTATTAACGTAAATCAATGAGAAGAGTATAGCACCGTCGTTGTAGGTATCGAGTCAGTTTAAGTACTGTGAGTAAAGCAATAAAGTGCCATTTATGTACATCGGAAAAAATAGATTTATTCACGTTCGAATAATTTTTCAAATCTTTGTTGAAACTTCTTGAGAATTTTCCTTCGAAAAAGAAAAAAGAAAGAAAAAAAGAAAAGAAAAGATTTTCACGAAGTCGTATGATGGATATGTATCCACACATACATATGTATACATACATATATATATATATATATATATATATATATATATATGTATATATATTTGAACGACAACTCTAGATAAATCAAGAAGTTTTGAAAGAATTCACGTCAAAGAATAAGCTTACGAAGGAAAAAAAAGAAAAAGGAAAAAGAAGAAGAAGAAGAAGAAGAAGTAGATGGAAAAGTATGTGCTTTATCAAACCCATAAACGAATCGAAAATATCTAGAAAAGGTCAGAGATATACGTTTTTTAAAGTTCACCCTTCGACCTATAAGTTCACTGATTTTCTGGCACGAAGAAAGTAGAGGAAGACTTTTACCACCAATTCAACTGACTTAATTGTTATGTTTTTGCGTAGCTAGCTCGGGAGATAGTACATAGGGCAAACTCATTCTCTCTCTCTTTCTCTTTCTCAGTCGTATTTCTCGTTCATCATGATTAACGATGCCTTTTTTCCATCCCTTTCACAGATATATATACACATACACACACACAGTACAGATATAAATACATAGAGTAATAGGTAATAGGTATCTGTATATTTACTTTTTCTTTTCGATGTGTTGGTCGATAAATCATCGTATCGACGTGTTGTACACGACGAGAACGTGCACATCACGGACATACGTGTGTCAGACAGCCCCTTTGGAAGCCAACGAGTGCGATATCGAGTCGTTGGGCTTCGACGTGTTCCGATCTGTCGTCGCTTGAACGCACGATACATTTGATAATTCAACGTAACTCGTGCGAAAAAGAGAAACATAAAGTAGGCTACGTCTTTTATCGCGATTAAAATTCGAAATTTTCTACTGACGATAAAAGGATAAAAGAAAAGAAAGAGCAAGGAAGTAGATAAAACTAACAAAGTAAATTAATAAAAGCGAAACATAAAAGAAGAAAGAATAATATTACAAAGTATGCGCGTTATTATTACTTAAAATTTTTTTTCGTCTTTCAGAAAAAAAAGGAAGAAAGTTTCGCACTCTTCTATAAAAAAGAAGGAAGAATTGATTAATAATAATAAAACACTGATTAATAATAAAGCGAACACGGCTACATACGCACGCACAGTTTTTATATTACCGTATTATAATATTATACATAATATTAAAAAGTGCAAGACGATCGACGATATGTCAGTTAGTTAGAATTTATTCTATCCTGACTTGTTCTGAAGACTCGGATAACAACGGTAGCTATTAATTAGAACACGAAGTGAGGGGTCGTAAACAGAGAGAAAGGGAGAGAAACAGAGAGAGAGAGAGAGAGAGAGAGAGAGAGAGAGAGAGAGAGAGAGAGAAGGTGGAATGAAATTAATTGAAAATCTCACTATATTTTGTCAATAAGAGTACAGTAGTGGCTATGGTGAACGTATATGTATAAGTATATATATGTGCGTGTCTATGTGTGTATGTGTACTCTATACACTATGAAGAGGACGTATAATTCGAGCTTTCGAGCTTTCAAGTAACACTTGAGGCTATCGGTTGATTGTTATAAACGACAGCAATGAAACTGCTTGTTCGATTCGAATCGACGTATCTTGATTCAGTAGGATTCGGCTAGTTGGGTAAATTTGTTGAACGATCCATGCACACCACCGAACCCGTTTCTAAATATTTTAAAACATGAAACTATTTTGCCACGTTAATTCGGAAAAGAGAATAGTCATATTGAGCGGCGTTATTCTAATCGAGAGAGCTAACCAGCTTGCTCTCTATTCAGCATTATTTGCACTCGGTTGCACGTTAATTATTAATTTTCGTTTATTTGTATATACCCTACGGGTTAACTCTTTCAATTTTCTTGCACGAACAAAGTCAATTTTGCGTTAGGAACGTCGGATTTTGGATTCTTTTTTCTTTCTTTTCTCTCTCTTTCTCTCTCCTTTTTCTTTTCTTTTTTTGTATTCTTTTACATTTAATTGCATATTTCTTTGCGTATTCAATTGAGATTCGTGGAATAAAAATTTTCTAACTCATTAAGCAATTTATATAACTTCTCCTTTCCGAATATTTTCGAAAAAAGTAGAGACAGATTTTCATTATTTTTCATGTAGAAATAATAATAACGTCAGTATTATCCGAATATTTAATATACGAATACGTTTTCAGAAATAGTTATTCAACCAGATCTGTATAAAAGTATAATAGAGAGTGCTATACTTAGTACAAAATTGTTACAAAATCTTCACTCGTTCATTGGTTAGAATAATTTGTCAAAAATTAATAATAACATAGATATCATTCAATTAAAAAACAATTATACAGATATAATGAAATAGTTGATTACAGATTATAGAATATCCTACTCGATTTTGGAATAGTTCAAAATCCTCGATGTGTGTCTTATTTGAATTTTGACAAACTCTTAGGTAATGTAAGAAAAAATTACAGAGATCCCCCTTTTGTTATTAGCATCATGGTATTTACACAGCTGCTAGAGAAAAGACGATCGATGAATCGGCTGGAATTTCAAACAATTCCGGGGCAAGCCTCTGAACTTTATCGGTTTTCCAATCCAATTCGCGTTCATCAAAATAGACCACAATGGCAGTATGGTGGTTCTCCTCTTCACATGTATGTACATATATATATATATATATATATATTATATATATATACCTATTTACAAATATAAAGAGAAGCACGCAGACAAGTACAAAGGCAACCAGAGAATGTGAACGCCGTCGTGAGAGGTATTGCGTACTAGCCGCAGCCTTGCTGGCTGCGGATCGTTGAATGTGAGATAACACTGATGAGTCCAGGCTCTCGCGAGTTAGATGGGATCAGCCGTCCAATTTGATCAAAACAAACGCATTGTCCTTTACGTTGAGAACCGGCCGAGTACTCGCGAGTTCGTAAACGTTCATATGTATATACGTATTTACATGTATTGTATGTACATACGTGTAAATACATGGGTAGCTACGTACGTGTAAAGATCGTTTCCCGATATGACGTGAATTGGATCAAATTGGGCTTCAATCGTGGCCGGAAGCGGCCCGCTGAACCAGCTGCGCTTCGATCTTCTCTTTTCCGGGGATAGGGGAGGGAAACTTAAAGCCCGTAGGGATGGTAATTAAATTCTCCAGCGGTTTCCGTTAGTTGCATTGGACAACACGAACCGAAACAAGCCGTAAATCGTTCGCGGTGTTTCTGATTCTTCTTGGGCGAAGAAAAAAGGAGAAAGAAAAAAAGAGAAAGAAAAAAAGAGATGGAAAAAGAAAAGAAATAAAAAAGAGATAAAAATGTATTATTGATATCGCGTTCTGCTTTTATTTCTTTATAATAAAAGCAATAATAAAAGTCATAGGACGATCGTTTGGAATAATTAATACATTCCCATTAATGAATCGTTCTGTCTCTCTCTCTCTCTCTCTCTCTCTCTCTCTTTCTCCGTTCGTAACAAATTCGATTTACTTTTTACGATGGAAACTGCTTACTTTGTTTGAAACGTTCCATTCATTCGTTTTTTCATCTTTCATTTTTTTTTCTTTCTTTTCTTTTTTTTCTGTTCTCTATTCATTTCGTTCCAAGATTTGAAAGCGATCGGAGGGAAAAGAGAGACGTATGTACGTTTATCGAGGTGGTGATATTTCAAGTGGCGAGGTTGAATTTTTATCGGCCCGCAGAATTTCATGTTTGAACGTGTAGGTAGTATCTGCCATTTCTCTTTCTTTCCCTTTCTCTCTCTCTCTCTCTCTCTCTCTCTCTCTCTCTCTCTCTCTCTCTCTTTCTCCCTCTCTCCCTCTCTCTCCCTTCCTTTCGCATCGATGGCTCGTAAATCGTAAGTACACCCTTTATTCAGGTCACTTGCCAGACTGTCGATTAGTTTAGTAGCTTGTAAAACTCGTGAATACATGTCGTTTATTTTTAGAATCATTTAGGAAAGAAATTAGTATGCAATATTTCCGCAGTATTTATATCGAATGATCGATATCGTTTTTTTCGAACGAATCTCCTCGATATTATTTTAAAGAATATTTTAAAATGAACTTCTTCGAGTCCTTTCATTATATTTTTATCATTATTATTATCGTCAGTGATAACACCAAACGGTCTTACATATGCACATACGTCGTTGCTCTAATCAATGCCTCATGTCGTCATGTGATACGCATACGTATATATGAACGTATGACGCTAATATCATTATTACTCCCATTAGTCTTTGTCACGGCGATAAATTTACATTAGTCGCGGCATCAAGTGGAAAGATATTTCAAGGGAAGATGGCGCAAACCCGTGCGAGTATCATTCCGGAAAAATATAGATCTCTGAAAAGGAGCCAAGAAAATGAACCCACGAATTTTTTTTACCATAGAAGATATTAGCGTTGTACAAATAATCATGAAAGATTGGTACGTATTACGTAACTAGATGTTTTCTTTTTGCTTTCTTTTCTCTCATTCTCTCTCTCCTTTTCCTGTTGTTTTCTCATCACTGTTATTAAAGAATTTTTAAAACGGGGTTTAAATTTTCAACCGACGATTTTTGGACGAACAGGAAAGAGCTCTAATTAGCTTCACATCTTTTTCTTTCTTTCTCTATCTTTCTCTTTCTTTTTCTTTTTCTTTCTTTCTTTTTTCCTTTCTTCCTTCCTTCCTTCCTTCCTTCCTTCCTTCCTTATTCTCTCTTATCTAATTGCGAAAGATTAACACGAATTCTCCGCGCTCGTTAGAAACTTTTCACTTCTCTTTCTTTTCTTCTTTCTTCTTTTTCTTTTTTTTTTCTTTCCTTTTCTTTTCTCCTTTATTTCCAACATTCTACTTCGGCAAATAGTAAACGAATCATTAATGGTAGCATCTCTTAATATTTCAAATGTAACTCGTCGTCCGACTAACCGTATGCCGTGTTAAAATTCGATTAAACTATCTGGCGATTTATCGACAAAATTTTATGAGAAAAGTTGCGTTGTTTCCCAGAGAATGCATCGAGTTTTTCAATCAAGTAGATAGTATACATTCGATATCCGTGTTGTTGGTAGTTGTTATCTTTCTTTCTTTTTTTTTTTTACTTTTTTTTCTTCCCCCACCTCTTCTTTTTTTCCTTTTTTCTTCTTTTTTCTGCTCTTTTGCTTTTTGTCTATGGCCGCGAACGAACTATTTATTTATATAGCTACATAGCGACAGCTCGTGTACCCCTATCTAAAACCTATCTACTCTCGGAGTTTTCCAATTACAATAGTCGCGCTTACAAAGCTTCCCTTCGATATGGATACCTAGCTACCTGCATACGAAAACGCACTCAACGTTCCGAGACGAACTCAACGAATTAATAAACTCGTTCTCTTTGTTCACGTATATATATATATATATATATATATATATATATATATATATACACATATGTGCATAGATACCAAAAACGGAAGTGCATTATTTATTTATCGAGACAGAGAACGATCGATAAAGTACTCGGTGCATTAATGAAAGTCATATTGTTCGATGTTATGTTTAAGATTTTTAGTAGAATCGGAAATTGACAATGGAATTCATTACGTTTCGATAAAAAATTATCAATCTTTTATCAACTGTAAAAAACGATAAACCCATCCTTTTTTCTCTATCTAATAATTTTTATTCGTCACCTCTCGCGTATCCCATCGCGTTGCATTATTTAATACGATCACATTTATTTTCTTATAATTGTTTATTATAGATAAGAAAGGAAGAGATAGTATACATTTTTTATTTTTTTTTCATAACAATTTCGAAACACTTCGAAATATGATTTTATACTTATTGCTGCAATTCCAATAGAAACAAATAACTCGTTTCTCTACGTTCCTCATTTACTTTGCATATTCATTTCATTTATTAATGAAATTTTCTTTAAGCGCAATACCACATTTTGTTGGATGTGACATAAACAAGGTTGATTGTGAATTGTAAAAATCGATAAATAGAGATTTAATGCATATAGAAAAATTGTGAGATGAGTCATCTCGTCGAAAAAATCGAACGGATTTGATCGTTATTACGTATCACGAAAATTATAGTAATTGTTGGGACTACAGAAAAAAAGGAAGAAAACGAAAAGAAAAAAATTAAGAAACGTACGAATTGAACGATTCGAATTCGAAACAACTTAATTTATTTTAATTATTTCAATTTTTATGGTCTTAGTGCAAGAGGCAATCGATTTTCAAGATCGATGGTAATAAGCTTTTTCCGAAGGAGAACGAAGCTCGCATAATATATCGCTAAACGATCGGTTCGAGTCATGAATACTCGATAGCTATTGCAAGAAGTATCTAAGTCGATGAGCGTGTGTATTTCGCGTCGTCGCATACCGGCCATTACGTGCAGTACACACAGGAAACTAGCGATAAGTGGACACGGCCTTGGTTCTCTATATATGTATAATACATATACATATACATACACGCACACGCGCGTTTATATATTATATACGTAAAACATCGACTATAGAATCATTTCCACAATGTAGGTATCTATAACCATAAGTTAAATATGCTTCGTGAAAAGAACTTGTCATTCTTTTTTCAACCTATTATTTTCTATGAAATATTTATTTCAAAGATATATGTGTAATAAGTTCCTAATTATTAATCTAATCTGCGATAACTTTTTCTTTTCCTTCGTTTTCTTTTTCCCATTCACAAAAATTTTATACGATGCGGTCATGGTTATTCGACGTGTATTAAAACAACTTATTTGAATTAAAACAATTTATCTGAATAAAACACTTATAAAACAATTTATCTGAATACTTTTATAAAAATCGTGTAATTTGACAATATCTTATATGGTTAAAGTATGTATTTATGAAATATTTTTCTACATCATTCTTTCAGTTTAGAGACACGATACCGACACGTTTACGCGAAAACTTATCTCTTCCTCTCTATTTTCTTTTTCTGTTTTTCTTGTGAGATTCTTAACATGTGTCTCTTGACACTGACAAATGTGTTACATTCTCGAGTTTCGATGCTGTCGTTAAACACTGCTCGAAAGCAAAGAGAAGTACCTTGAATGACGCATAGAATGTTAAACGATGTCGACGTTGTACGTCGTGCGTCTGTCACTTCTCTCCATACTCTCCTTTGAGATCGCATTTACACATATATATGTACATACAAACACACCACACACATACACACACGAATATATATATATATAATACGTCTCATATATAGATGTATACAATATTTCACATTTAATACGCATCGATGATGAATTCTAGATAATATTCAATGCATTCGTTATTTCAGGATCAGTTTTATTGTCGGTATGAAAATTTATGATATACAAGGAAAAACAGAAAAAAGGGAGAGAGGGAGAAAGAGAGAAAATATGAAAATGCATTAAGTTTCTCTCTCTCTTTCTCTCTCTTTGTGTCTTTCTCATTAAATTCATCATTTCACCATTTTCAGCAAAATATTGACGGCGAATATATTAATAGTGGAATAAATAATGCCTTCCGCATGTTAACAGTACACACGGGAATATTGCATATTGTTTAATTAATAACCACGATTGCGGCCCTTCCGGTCGTAATTCTGTTCTTTTAGTTCCGGAACTTTTCCAGACGTCGAATTTAAAAAGGTATTTCATTTCGGGCGGAATATAAAACCACGCGTATCTTTGGTCACGTAGTATATAGAGAGAACGGTGTATGATGTACTTTTTTTTAAGAGAAATGGTACTTTTTTGTATTTAGTTACCAGGAAAAAGGGAAAGAATGAAAGAGAGAGATAAATAGGGTGAAAGAGCTGGAGAAAAATGAAGATGGAACAGAACAGGAAACGTTTCTTTGTCCGTTCTGACTACTGACTCGCTTCAAAATCCATGTAAATTATTTGACATTTTGAGACCGTGACGTTTCTTTCAGTGTGACATCTTGCGTCATTTTTTTCTCTTTTTCTTGCTATCCTACAATCGTACGATTTGTAAAAACATACCTATTTGCATTTACACTGGTGGTATTTTCTTCTAACCATTCGAAATTATTAATATTTATTATATCTTGCTTCTCTTATTCTTTTTCTTTTTTTGAAATCTTTTTATTTCACATCACGCAGAAATATTTTCATTCATGGAAATAATTCATTTTTTACGTTAAACGAATAATTTTTTTCTTTTTCTATCACTGCTAATAAATTCGACAATGCTCAAATTTTTCGTATTATCGTTAATAAATTTGAGAATGCTCGGATAGATCGATTAAAATCAAACGTTCTGAACATTTTTTTTCTTTTTTCTTTT
>NC_057690.1:4850534-4860575 GCF_014466175.1 Vespula pensylvanica | reverse complement strand
AAAAAAAAAAAAGAAAAAAGGTACAGAGAAGTGAGCGTAACAAGAGGCGACAGAAGCAAATAAAATAAAGAGACGTAGAAAAGAGAAAGAGTATTACGATAAGCTTTAAAAATCGATTTCGTAGCCTGCTATCCCGAGAAAGGGAGAGGCACGTGTTCGGACCGAAACTTCTATCTTTCTTTTCTTCCCTCTCTATACTATATCCTTAAGATCGATTGTCGTAAGGATATTATCTTGATATACGGACGAAACATTTTATTAGAAATAACATCGATAAGGGTAATACTTCTTCTTTCGTATATCGTTTTCCGTTTAATACGAAACATCCCACGTTAACTTTTATTATTTGTTTCGTTTCGTTAAAATGAGCATTATTTATATTAATCATTATTAATCATTATTAATTCTTTAATTTTATTTCTTTTGATTTTATTTTTCACGCTTTTATCATCATACTTCGATCTTCTCTTTTTTTCTTTTCCTTTCTTCGCTTTCATTTCGAACATTTTTATTTCATACGATATCTACCGTGTAACATTTGATCAATTTGAAATTAGTTTCTCGAATGTTGGAATCCGTTGTTGGGAACAAATGAGTTTTACTTTTAAAGCACTTTTGTTTAATCTCTAGTAATAATCCGTGGGATTCGCAATATATTTTAAAAGTCATTTCGTAACGCAAAGTTTTTTTATTTTAAATTCTAATCCTTAATCATCGTTTGCGTATTAAAGGTGCTAGATAAATAAAAAAAAAAAAAATGTAGAAGAAGAAAAGAGAGTTTACGACGGATAACAAATTTCAGGAACATCCATTTTCAAATAAGATATATCAGTAATGAAAATTAATTTCATATGAACGAAGTATGTATGTACCAGATTGATAACAGATTCGTACGATTGATCCGATCGATATTCGTGTAGAATTCTCTAATCCAAGTATTAAATCAGCAAGAAAGCAATCTGGTCACACGATTCAACCAATATCCATATTTATATTAATTTTTTATTAAGAAAGTAGTTCTGAGAGAGATAAGTGTCAACGATTGGTCGTTCTCCTTTAACTTAGGAAAGATGTTGCCAATCTAGTCCCCAGAGTTCTAGCTAAATACTTAAAAGGGAATTTTGTGTGGCGACCCGATGCCAAAGTCGAAGGGTCACTTCCAAGTAATATCTATTTAAACAGAACATATCGTTTTATATATATATATATATTTTTTTACTTTATATATATATATATATATATATATTGTTCTTTAATATTATATAATCATTTTATTGCGCGAACTAGAGTTTTTAAGAAAATTTATACACGAATACAACGATATTTTACTTCTTTTTGATACTATCCAGTATTTTTTCTTTCCCTTTTTCTTTCTTTCTTTTCACTCAAAAACTCTTTATATGGGTCAGTGTGCCAGTACACGAAAAGAAATTACTTAGCGGTCGACGGATACTCGATAACTTTTTTAAAAAGAACAAGAACGGGAAAGAGAGAGAGAGAGAAGGAGAGAGTATACCAGCAAACATCTTGAAAAGAACTTTATTTTTCGAGGAACGTCGAAGTTAGAGAAACATCGTTGTAAAGTGAACTCGTAAGTCTTACAGGCTCTCAATTGATTGGTTTGGAAAAAAAAGAAAAAGAAAAAAGAAAGTTTCAAGAAGAGAAGTTGTAAATGACGTATCTCACGAGAAATCAGAATAGAAAATTAACATTTTATTCTCTCGCTATATACGCACACGCATACACACATACCCTTTCACCTTCAGTAACCCTCCCTCTTGAGTTTTACGCTTCGCCGCTTGGAGGCTAACAAGGAAGATTTTCCGGAACATTTGCTAGCCCGCTTTCAAGGTCCTCCCCTATCCTAATGAGAACGTGCGACATAGTTTTTCTTATCAAGTTGTTCGACCTATCCACTTTTTTTCTTCTTTTTTTTTTTACTTTCCTTTCTCTTCTCCAAGAGAGATTTTTTTTTTAAATTTGTAACACGATTTACGAGAACTTCCTTCGAAAGTCAACTCGAAGAGCTCTTCCATCTTCTTCATTTTTTCTTTTTTCTTTCTCTTTTTCCTTTTCCTTTTTCCTTTTTTACGACTTGTTAAACTTGTTTCGTCTCGCGAGAGATTCTTTTTTCTTCTTTCTTCTCGTATCAACTCTCCATATCGAAAACGATCGTTCGACGCAAGCTTTTAATCATATCAAATAAGTATATGAGTTAACGTAATTTCGTCATAGGCTCTTTCACTTTGCTATTGGAGAGTAATTTAATAGCGAACGAACGAACGAACGAACGAACGAACGAACGGACAGAAGGGTTGGAACTGAACTAATGAACCTCTTTCTTTCAGATGGAAAGAGAAAGAGAAGTAGAGAGACAGAGAGATAGAGACAGAGAGAGAAAGAGAGAGAGAGACAGAGGAAATGAAATGGTGACTTTTGAACCGCGAAAGAAAGAGTGAGAAAGAATATAATAGTATTTTAGCTAGTATCAAATTTGATCATTTCTACGTACTTCCTATTGGTCGGGCATCAAACTTTCGCGATCGTTAGTACGATCCACGTTCCGAAAGGAATTGGGTTAATGCACTCCCCGAACGTTTTTCGAAACTATCGATATTTCAAACCATAATTCCACCAAGAACAATGAACAACGAACAGGCTGTTGCTGGATGTATATACGTGTAGACGTTCGATCCATATCTCAATCAATTTTATAAATAACATCGCATTGTTTCCAATTAGTATTGTTTCTTAAAATATTTATCTTTTGCTCATTCGAATTCGTTTGCTCAACGCAAAACGTTTGTAGAAACGAAAGTAAATCTGTTTAAACGTGATCTGTCACGAAAAAGTAATTTTATTTAAATCGCACTCTGAGTGTCAGTATCACCTCTATTTGTCAGTAAAATAATTTCTAAAAAAAAAAAAAATACAATACAAAAATACAAACAAGAAATAAAAAAAGAAGATACAAACGTAGATAAATAAATAATATTTATTATCGTCAAATGGTGGGTTGTGCAATCGCGAAAGAATATCGAAAGGGAAGGAAAATATATGAACACTTTTTATTACCGTCGAACGATGGATTCAATCACGTGAGAATATCGAGAAAATAATAATAATAATAATAATAATAATAATAATAATAATAATAATAATAATAATAATAATAAAGAACGAGGAAAAAAGAAACAATTTTTTTTTCATCCAATATTGCGGATTTTATCGTGATGAAAAAAAAATTTTTTTAATTCTATGATAAAGAAAGCGTCGAAATGCAAAGTGGCGATAAACTCGCAGTCGTTGACAAGCCTATCGATCGTATCTGATCGTTTACCGACATGCGAAAAATGGTGTTAACAAAATGTATACGGCGGGTGGAGAAGGAAAAAGCCTTTCGTGTTTCATGCAATTTCGTTTAAAAATCTTGTGTAGACGCGCCTCTGTGGCGAGATAGTGATCGAAAAAAAGAAGTAACACGATTCTTGCACGTCTGTTATGGTAGACGCTCGCGAAAAATCCGTTTGAGAACCGACAAAAAGATTCGAACGACGATAACTCTACCTTCTTACGATCACTCGTGTCACGTGTTTCTTGATCGAATTGTTAAGTTAGAATTGTTAAGACGAGAAAAAAATTCCATTGTATATAAAGAAAATAAGATATTTTCTTTTATTATTTATTTTATTTTATTTTATTTTTCATTTTTTATTTATCTTTTTTTTTTTTGAAGATGATATATAAAAATATACGTACTCGTATTACGTGGTCTTGCGTTCGTATATACTCACAATTAGATTCATGATTCATTGAAATAATTTTCCTATTTACATCTCGATCTGATGACTCATAACGAAGTTTACATTTATTACTTCTCTGAAAAAATTATTTTAACAATTAAAGCGCACCGAAGTTCGACTTCAAACTACTATCGTAAATTTTTGTAGGAACGATAAATAAATTGAAACTTCATTTTCAAGACGAAGATCGATTTTACGAGATAATTAATGAAGCGGCAACGAGAGGTTATCACTACAAAATTGAAGTTAATTCTTGATTACGTATAACGAGCATGTTCAGGATAATAATAATCATGTACATACATATGTACATAAATATACATACATACATACATACATACATATATATATATATATATATATATATATATATATAAAAGAAAGTCATTCAAGATATAGATCGTTATAGTTTATATGCTGGCACGAACGTTAATTATCAAGTTACGGATATTATAACAAAACGTAATGGAATTGTTAGTGCACAAAACACGCATATGTTCGAATATGCAATCACGCCTCCACCTAAAATTATATCGAATTACAAAAGAAATATTTTCATTTTCATTTTCGTCCGTTCTCCTTCGTCCATTTCTTTCTTTTTTATTCTGCTCGTGTGCTCGTGTATATATGTCCTTACCTACGCTTACACCTACGATCCAGCGTTTATTACGCAATGCAGAAGAAAGATGAAAGAAAAAAAAAAGAGAGAGATAGAAAAAGAGAGAGAAAAAGAGAAATAGCTTAATTACAAGTGTACCTTCGGAATGCATCATTGCTAATTACCCTACTATGTCGGTAATCTCTTTTTAAAAGTTTTTTTTTCACACTACGTTAGACAATTACGTTTCTTCACGATGGTCATCATTAAAAACGAAAAGAAAAAAAAAAAGATTAGGAGAGAAAAAAAGAAACGAAACTTGATTTCCCTCAGAATTAAAGTCTTATCCTTGCTTTGCACACATATTAACTATTTTTCTTTCTTCCGCTTTCTTTCTCATAACCCTCATTCTCATATCTTTTGTCCTTACTTTCTTTCTTGTCTTCCTTATCCTTTCTTACCCTTGTCGTTGTCTTATAAAAAAAACATGATATTCTCCTCTCTCTATATATATATATGAATACACGCGCCTGCGCACATGTACATATATTAAATCCATATATATATATATATAGAGTTTATATAGAGTTTATATATAAGAAGAAAGTCGTATACAGGACACGAATGTGAAAAGCAGAACTTTTTTTCGTACAAACGGGCTAACAAGTTTCGCGTAATGACGAGTTCTACGTGAGATAATGAGAAAGAGAGAGAATGATGAGGAAGGAAAAGGGATCGATGAGCGGAAGCTGAACGAAGAATGCTCTCCCGTTATACTGATTAAAGGAAGCTCTGCTTCGATCGGTCCCCGATAATTCAACGTGGATGATGATGTATTCTTTCATCGATTAAACACGATACACCAGTAAGCTCGAGTTAATGATACCACGTATATATATATATATATAAAACTCTTGAACAAAGAAAAGCAGCAAATATACAAAATAATACCTAACAATGTTAGACCAATAAATATTTCAATCTTCCTTGCACAATAATAAAACTTATTTTGTGATTTTTCCTATGAAACAAAAAGAAGAAAAACAGAAAAAGGAATAAAAAAATGTATGATCTTTCATAGTTTCTGTTCTTTTCTTTTCCAAGAAGTGTTCTTTACAAGCTCTCGTATACATACATATGCACTTATGTATAATAAACTTATATACATATACAAACGATAAATATAGATGTGTGAGCGGTGGAACGTAATCGATAGACCGCTATTATATTTTCATCGAATTAATTAAAGACAAAAAGCGTTTGGCGATAAGCTTCAATGGATCGATGGATATAGAAGAGAGAAAGAGAGAGAGAGTGGGCCCTTGCGTCCGGCGTTCGTTGATTTTAGAAGAGTATAGCCAAACTAGAGACGCCTGTATATACATATCTATACGGGTCTATGTATTTACACAAAACAAAGGATTGATCGATGCTCTAATTGGCAGGCGTCAGTCACGATTTGTTGGTATCGTTGGCCCTGTCGTCTCGTTGATGAGGTTAACGAGGTACATATCCCATCTCTCTCTTTCCCTCTATTCATCTTTGTCTTTATCTCTAGCTCTAGCTTTACCTCTATCTCTATCTCCATCTCCATCTTTCTCTCTCTCTCTCTCTCTCTCTCTCTCTCTCTCTCTCTCTCTCTCTGTGTTCTAGAACTTCGATATCAAATAACTGCGAGCTCAGCGAATTTAGATTCACACGCGACGCTTCAGTGACGAGGAGAACTATATCTTCGTGATCCGTGAAATTAACTCATAACTACCTTCACCGACGCTATTGCACAACCATCACTATTACTAAGTTGGTTGCAAGCTCTATTTCTCGTTAAAACGACGAAGAGTGTCGGTGATTTTAAAGGATACATTTTTAAAAGATGTATATAATTCTTTCCTTCCATCGTTCAAAAACCGTTTATATTATTACGTTCTATATCGAATATCATAAGATTCTCATCACTTAGAAGATTCTTTTATATATGTGTATATATATATATTTCTTTTTTATTTGTTGGATAATGGATAAAATTTTTTATTATGTAATTTAGTAATTCGACTTGATTTCTATGAATATCCTATCTAAGGATAATTATTCTTTGTAGAAAAGAACCCACGTAGAGAAGTAAGCATCGTTAATGTAAAACATAGGAGAGTATTTATTTCCTTTCCTTTTGACCTTTTTGTCTTTGCTTTCTTTTCCTCCCTTTCTCTCTCTTTCTCTCTTTCTCTCTCTCTCTCTCTCTCTCTCGTTCTTTCGCTCTTTTATTTTGTTTTCTTACCAGATTTTATCTGTTTTTCTTATTTCCTTTTTTTTGTAATAAAAGAAGCTTTCATTTGAAATTCATGGGTAAGATCTTTTCGCTGTTTCTCGTTAATAAATCGTGTTTCCTCGCAACTAGGAAATTTTAATCATCGTCGTCATAAGGAAAGAAAAGGATAGTAAAGGGGAGACAGAGAAAAAGAGAGAGAGAGAGAGAGACTAGAAAGTTCTCTTCGTTTAAAATGCAAGCAACATAAAGCTGGTGACTGTTTCCCAAGTTGGTTTCTATTTATGTATTTATATATTGTGTAATATTTAAATAACAATAATAATAATAAGCAACTTAAGTTAGGAAAAAAGAATGTTTGAACAATCGAACGTAGTCATATTTAAAAAATTTTGATACTCAATATTACAAAATGTATAATAAGAAGAAATGAGAGAATAGAAAATTAATTGAAAATTAATTTTTTTTTTCTTGACAGTAGATAAGAATTCTTTTAATGCTTATTGGAAATGTAGCATAAATTATTAACAATTATCCAATAATCCTCTAACTTTTATGATTTTTATTCTATGTCTGTCCGAAGGGATTAATGTACAAATAATTCGAATTATACAACAAATTATATATTACTAATTCATTTTTCTTTTTCTCTGCCCGTTTTTCAAACAAGTAATATTTATTTATATTATTTATTTATTAATAAATTATATGAAAGAGTTAATATGAAGATCGTTCGATCGCATTATTTTGTATTTCATATAGAGAATTTTGTATAATATCAATAAATTTAATACAACGAAAGAGCTTTAGGATATATTGAAATTATATTATCTCTCGACCAATATATTTCCATTTCAATTATTATATATTTCTCGTTTAATATAAATCAACTTCTGTGGATTTTTTTTTTTACAACTTCATTCAGCATTAATTCCGTCGAGCATATCGTTAATTAGTTATACGATGCTGATTTGAATAGTAAAATAGCACGGTGATCGATACAGGAAGGAAGTAGGAAAATATTTGCTTTCTTTCGACCGAACGATACCATTCGAATGATCGAACGTTCCATTAAACTGAATTCATATAAATTAGATTCTTTACGATAATATTCGGGCTGTGGTTAATTACTGTCATTTAAAATAACTTCATTAGAAAATATTTACCGTGTTAATAAAATTTGTTACGGGAATTTTTTTCAAGGAGATCTTTAATGACTAATAACAACGTGTTGCAAAAGTATTCGCATACTTTTCAAAAACGTATAAAATTATTGCCGTCGAAGGTGGTGTTTCAAATTTATGAATATGCATATATGCAAATAAAAAAGAAAATAAAAAAAAATCACTGTACTCAGTGCGGATCGCTGCTAGCATTAATTTAATTATGCGAAAACAAAAATAAGAAGAATAAAATAAAGGAAAAAAAAAATTTATTCCAAAAGATTTGTTCGAATATTTTCGAGGAAATAAAAATATTCTTTCGAATGGTCAGTGCTTATCATACGCTAATTTTTCTCTTTTCTTTTCTTTACTTTTCTTTTTCCCTTTTATATTAATTACAACGAAGAAAAGCTCGAGTCGAGGACGTAATCGTCGTGATACGATGGAAGAAGATAACTCGAAGTTCTTTCTTACGCGTCAAACGAAAGTTTCATCGCGCGAAGTCAATATTATAATTATAACGACGTCCGGTCGGCCGTCTTTCCGTCGTCATTCCTTTTATCGGTCCCTCGGCCGCCTTTGTAACAAGCTTACAAGCCGGATCGACCGCATCGGCTGAATTCTCTTAAGGGGGTTGACAAGTTAACTTTAGAAAGTTGCGTCGACGAGATGGATAGCTTACTATCCAAAGAGAAAGAGTGAGCAAGAGAGAGAAAGAGAAAGAGAGAGAGAGAGAGAGATATAGCGAGAGAGAAAGAGATATAGCGAGTAAAGGAAAAAGAGAGGGAAAGGGGGGTAACGACGGAGGAATCCCAGGCACGTCGATACAATTTCCTCACGACGGATCCTGCTTTCTGTTTCAGAAGCTTGCGAGCCCGCTCGATAGCCTGTCCTCGATGTCGAATTAAAAGAAAATAGGAAGAGTGGAAAAAGAAAAGAGAGAGAGAGAGAGAGAGAGAGAGAGAGAGACAGAGAGGGAGAGAGAGAAAGGGAAAAGTAAAAAGAAAAGAGAAAAAAAATTATTACAAAATCAACGGGAAGACGAGCGACGAAAAGAAATCAAGGGAACAGACTTCGCGTGAAACTGATGGGACGTACGAAAGCAAAAAAAAAGGGGGAAATACTTAACCTAAATCGTTCATAATCGCCAAAAGCACTTTAATCTTCGTTCCGGGATTCACGGTGGCGGCCTCGATGGCGGCGGTGCCTCGTCGAAGTAAAATAATTGAATAAGCCGGAGGCGGAAGCTAGACAGAAGGGTAGGGGGAGGGAGAGAAAGGATAGAAAGAGACAGATAGACGTAGAGAGATAGATAGATAGATAGAGAAAGAGAGAAAGAAAGAGAGAGAGAGAAAGAGAGAGAAAAGTAGCTTTCGCAAGACGAAATTTATAATAATTCTATCGGCACCCACAGGGCTCTGTAAGAGGGATGATAAGATTCCTTTCCTTTTGACTAAGAGGAAGGACCTTCGTCGTTCTTTAGTCCTTCCAAGAAGGAGCAGTTAGAGAGATAAGACGTTAAGAAAGAAGAAAGAGGAGAATAACACTGTTCCAATTCCAAGAAAGAGAATAATAATAATAATAATAATAATAATAATAATAATAATAATAGAAAAAGGAAGAGAAGAACGAAATAGGGAGAAAAAAAAAGTAAACTCTAAATCGAGAGAGAAAGAAAAGAAAGGAAACAAAGTGAGTGAATGAGAGTGAGAGAGAGAGAACGAAGGTAAATGTTATCGAGATCAGACGTTGTCTCGGAACGTTCGAGTTTTTGTCGAGCGTGAGATGGTCCTCGTGAAGCGTCGTCACAAAGGTGAAATCAGTCGGGTCAGGGACATCGAGTTGGAAAGAGGAAGTCGTCGTCGAGGCTGTCACTGCGATAGGAGAGTCTCGAAAACGTCGTTGGCGTTGGTGAAGGAGAGACCGAGAGAAGGAGAATAAATAAAAGAGCCTCGTGACGGAGGGACTTCGTACGGCCCTGGCGCGGCTGCGGCACTGCGCCCCCACAGGGGGCTCTCTGCCAAATACCCCGAATCTACCCTCTACCCCCGAACACAAGGCTCACGTGAGTAACTTTACGTTCGATTATTTTCTTCGATACAAGGACATGGAAACAAGGAAATTCTTTTCTTTCTCTAATGAACGTTTCTTTCTTGTTAATTTCCTTCTTTTTCTTTCTTTCTTTTCTTTTTTTTTTTTTTTTTTTTTTTTTTT
>NC_057690.1:4839246-4850472 GCF_014466175.1 Vespula pensylvanica | reverse complement strand
TATATCAGTATTAATTTTTATCCGTTCGAATATTCTATTCGCGAATTCTATCGAGCGATTCAACGTTTTCCAATTCCTTTTTAAAATGTTACTGTACAATTTTGTAATATTAATTTATTAATTATTGTTATGATTATTATTACTATTATTATAATTATGGCAATGTTGTATTCTTTTGATACTCGTGATTCAGTGTTTCATTCTGTTGTTGTTTCTTTTTTTTTGTGATCTACCAAGGACGTGCACGTTATTCTCGTTCCAACGATAATATTATAAAGTTGAAAATGTTGCAAGGAAAATGTAATTTTTCTTTTTTTCTTTTTCTTGCCGAGAGAGACAAAGAAATAGAAAGAGAATACCATACGAATAATAATTTTTTAGCATTTAATATCCCACGTGCCGTGCTCATTTCATATACAAAAAGCATGGTGATTAATCGAACAGTTTATAACGAGATTCCTTAATGGATGTCCAAGAAGTTCAAGGCGTTTTAATGAATAATAAATCTCGTAGCGGTCATGTAAATGAAAGCGGACGATCGTTTCGACAGGTCACACAGTTTTTCTGCTCACTTTAAAGTCACCCTTGCGAAAGAAAAAGCTTCAATCTCTTTCTATCTGTTTTTATCTCCCATTCTCCCTTCTTCTCTCTCTCTCTCTCTCTCTCTCTCTCTCTCTCTATCTCTCTTTCTTTTTATTTCTATTTCTCTCTCTTTCTCTCTCTTTCTCTCATACTCTCTTTTTTTCCCGAATACTTTTCCTTATCGTCAAAGTGTTCCAAATCGTTCACATTGTTTTACGCTCTTTTATTAATTTTCAATACCTATTTGTCAAAGAGAAATTACTATATCCCAATCCTCTTTAATTAATTAATTGTATATACGCAAATATATATTTTGAGAAGATATGTTTGTTATGAAATTATGGTATTTTTAATTTGTTTATTGATTTATAGCATACTGATATATATATATATATATATATATATATATATATATATGTATAGTATTAAAATTAAATTAAGAATATTTCTGTGTTATACGATTTGTTTAATTATTTTCATCGAGTTTCATTGCAGCTGAAAGATTTATAATTGTAGAAAAGAGAGAATGAGTTGTTACGAGCATACTAAACGAAATGTTAACTTGAAATAGAAAGAAATTCGTAAATATCGTTTAATTTCAAAGGATAGGGAAACGATATAACCCAGTTTAAAAGAGTCTCATGTGCAAAACAAAACGTGAAAATTTATTTCAATCCGCGATATATCTTTTGTCACACTTGATGTAGATTTTATAGCTTTCTGTCAAGATCCTATGCTAACAGTTTGCTTCGTCTACGTCATCGTTTTTGTTATTGTCGTTCGTACGACGACGAGTATCTTTAGTGTATAATTCAGAAGCTTTCGAAGGAAAAGGACGGTTCGCTGACTTTCAGAAGTATCCTTGGGAAATGGAGAAACGAGCTCTATCGTTTTCTTCCTCCTTCTAGTATTATTTCTCTCGAAATACACCTAAGCGAATCGTATAAACTATGAGACGACGATATATTTCTTATGTATGTATACAGCTTGACCCATATTAGTACGATTTTAAATTTAATCGAACAGATGGTTAGACAATAACTAACGGATATCGAGTGAATTAGTATCGAGTTGTAAATTTATTCTAAAATTATAAGAGATTATATATTTCGTCGCGAGAAAAAGTAGAATGATAAAAACGTAGATGTATTAATACAATACGTATATATTCCTTGTATATACATTAAATGAATATAACGTGAATAACAGTGAAGTACAGATATGATTATAGAATATTATTTAATCGAACATATTTGTTAAATAAAAATTTGAATATATGTATATATTAAATAGATATATGAAATGTATCAACGTAATAAGTTAATTTTTTTTTTTTTTTTAGTTTCGTCGGAGATAAATACAATTCGAATGGATTAATTTAGAAAGACAAGGAACGTATTAAAATTGATCATCGTTTTATCACCCGTCTTATCATCGTATACGTAATATTAATACATATAAATTACAATAAATGTTTTACGTTCTTTTATGTTCACCGTTTATGGCTGTATCGTATTGCTGTTATTATCGTTCCATTTGTGCCGTTACCATCTTGCTTTTCGTTGTTTGCCTTCAACTTAGGCATTACGACGTGCCCTGGATGCACTTTGCCGAGTCATACGCTTGCGAGAGAACACGCGAGCTTCAGCTCGAGTTACGAGAGTAACGATTAGAGTCGGCCCATTCAAGTAGCTGTTTCGTCCGATGAAATCGCGATCATAGAAAATTAATAAAATACATTTATGTTAGGAAAAATTAGAAACCGACGCGTTTTTCTCTTCTTTTTTCTTCTCCATTTCTTTATTTTGTTTTTGTTTTCATTTTAATAAAGTATAATAATCCAATCTTTTTAAACGTTCTTGTCAGCGGACTGCTTATTTTTCTTTTTAATTTAACTTAATTAAACCTTCGAATGTCACGTAACGCGATAGCGTTTTCGCATTCATGTCGAAAAGTGTCAGACTGTCGGACTACGTTGCGCAATTGATGGTGCATTTGACATGTGTTATAAAAGAAAGAAAAAAAAAAAAAAAAGAAAGAAAAGAGAAAAACAACGCTATGACATTTTTCGACATGAATTGAAATAGGCATTATTGTACCTCCTCTCATTTTTCAACAAAATTTTTTCAAAGATTCCTGACACTGAAACAGTAGAAACAGCGATGAGAACCAAGCATTGTTCTACGGTGGGCTCAATTTGAAAATCGAGGCCCGCAGTAACGTAACATTAAATACTTAATATATTAATAAAAAGATTTTTTTTGTGACATGATATTTGTTATTTTCGATATCGATTAGCATTGAAATATTTGCCTTCTTTTTTTTTAATTTAATTTAATTCTTATTAGTAAGACTTTTTATGTATATACAAGCACGTATGTTTTTGTCTTTTAATCAAAAGAAATCAAACAACTGTTTATTTCTAATTAATGAGATATTTGGCTCCGTTTTTCATTAATAAATTTTCTAATATTGGGAGTTATATTTGAAACCGCTACTACTCTAATACAATGTTTCATTCGTTCGTCATTAAATCGTAGAGTCTTTTTTTTGAGTTGATAATATACCGTATCTTTTGTTACAATTTGTATACTTGAACGAAATACATATCGCGAGTAAGTAATTTTCAATGGAAATTGCTTGAATTTTGAAGCTTTGACCGAACAAACAGAAAGATAAGATATACATAGATCTGTATATATATATATATATATATATATATATATATATATATAAAGAGAAAGAAAGAAAGAATAGAGAAAGAGAAATAAAAAAAGAGAGGGTGGTATAAAAGAGAAAGGATGAACCAGCGAATATTGAACTAGTCATGTCCCTGACCTACCTAGCAGTCTACCAACAGCTAGTACACCAATCGAAAAGTTTAGACAAGCTTGTACCGAGTTAGGATTAGATGATTAACCCTTAACATTTTGAATAAATTACGGCAGCACGAGCATGTACCATCGTAAAACGTCCTTTTTTCTTCTTTCATCTCTCTCTCTCTCTCTCTCTCTCTCTCTCTCTCTCTTTCTCTTTCCAAATCGACATAGTATTATTTAAAATTCAATGTGAAACTCTCATAAAATTTTATATATAAAACGGATACCTTCATTTTCAAATATCTCTTTTATCCTTTCCAATGGCGATATTTCTCGCGAGTTTATTTCATCGAAATAGCGAGAGAAACTATCGACTATCGTTAAAAGATTCGAGAACAGAATGGAACTGACTATTTTTTATTAACGAGAATGTGAGAACGAACGCTTTCGTAGAAATTTTTAATCGGTTTCATAGAGAACCATTCAAGATATACATACTCGGTCGGTTAAATCTATTGTTCTAGAGATTTTAATTAGTATCATTTTTTCGTGTGTCCAACGGACACGCTTGAGAAAGCTTTTAGAAAATATTCTACCTTTTCTTTTCTACGTAGACGAAGCTTAACGCTTTTTCCATGCACACGTTTGAATCCCTTCCAAGTGGAAGAGTTATAAATATTCAAAAAGCCAGTCATTTTAAAGCCTAAAAAAAAGACAGAAAAAAAGAAGTATATAATAGTTTATATATATGTGTGTGTGTGTCCGAAAGTATACGCTAAGATTATTATTAAAATCTAATGATTTTTTCGAAAAATCCCAGAACATGTTAATTTTCTTTTCGAGGAAAATAAGTCTTTATCATAAATTCACTTAAGCGGGCCTAACATCTTTAGTTACATATCATTTGAAAGATCTTTCAATTCTCTTTACAATGCTACTATTTTTGAAAATTTTAGGTTTATAAAGCATTCCGAGAAAATACGTTTCTAACAATCAACTAGGGAATACATTCGGTTTTGAAAACAAATTTTATTTTATTAAATGTTTAAAATGTTCTATCGACCTTCATGCAGTAATAATATGTGTATGCAGTATATATTGTTTATGTATGCATATGTATGATAAAGTAGATTTTTCTCCAAAGCTAGATCATATTCTAGCCGTTTCCATGGTAGTATGACATACGTATCACGATTCATCGACTAGAAAATAAAATGTGATGTTCTTAAGAAAGCATACTTATGCTTTGTAGATAGAAAGAAAGAAGGGATAAGACGCATATCTATTTTTCGTTTGAAAAGAAACATCAAATTTAGCAGCATTGAGATAAAGTGCTAGTCCGATTTATTCCATTTTGTTATTCTGTATCAAAACATAAAGATTGAGATAGAGAGATAGAAAGATGAAGAGAAAAAGATAAAGAGATAGAGAAAGAGAAAGAGAGAGAGAGAGAGAGGAGAGAGGAATAGAGACAGAGAGAAAGCTTTATGAACAGTTACATACAATTCTCGAGTTCGATCAAACGTATTGCGAGAGGTAGAAAATATACTCGTAGCTGTACGATTTATGTAGCTATATGTTCTACGTGTAACAACGAGGTACAAGAGAGAGAGAGAGAGAGAAAAAGAGAGAGAGAGAGAGAGAGAGAGAGAGAAAGAGAGCAACAGAGAGAAAGAGAGAAAGAGAGACACAGAGAGAGAGAGAGAGAGAGAGAGAGACAGAGAGACAGAGGTTAACTCTACGAGCCGCAACAATGGATATCACGGACAAAGACTAGGAAAAGAGAGAGAGACAGAGGAGAGAGAGAGAGAGAGAGAGAGAATGAGAGAAATAGGAAAAGGGAACGAAGGGTAGACACAACTGTTAACAGTTCTGCCAACTCCAGATTAATTACTAACTACCCAATTAAGAACTCTTCGTGTTCCATCGCGAGAAATCATAATGGTTAAGCAACAACCATTTAGCTATCGTAGACGACAAATTGTAAGCATTCATTCTCATCAATTTTTCTTCATCATCGTCAACATAACTTGGTTTCGTGTTAGGAAACTCTCTTTCGTTTTAATTATAAGTTTCTATCGCTATTTACGTACATATGTATGTTCTATGTATAATATAATAAGTTAAAGAAATGTTTTGAGACTTTTTTGTAATTGAGGTAATTTATTTCAAATCTATTAAATGTAAAATCTTAGAAACTTGTCGAACAATCAAATTAAGTAAAATTTTTATTTGTTATATGAAGTTTGTGAAAAATTAAAAAAAAAAAAAAAATAGACGTATGAAAAAAGTGATGTCGATAGATGATTAGTTAGTGAGATTTTGAAAAAATGTCTGATGATTCATACAGTCATATTCTTTTTTTTTTTCTTTGGTTGAAGATAGAAAAAAATGTTAGAGGAAGAAGATAAGCGGTGCAAGGTGGATTACATATTTATAATCAGATTTTTTTTCGCGAAGTATAACAATACATGTGTATGTGTACTTGAAAAAAAATAATGCATGTGCGTGTGCATTTGCGTAAAATATGAACATATTTGTAGGTATATATATATATATATATATATAAAAAATAGATTTTTTTTATCAATTCTTCATGTACTTCACATAATATAGTTATTTCTTTATATCTAAACAAGATTTTTCATTTAAATTAGGTTTAAAAAAAGTTATTCAATTGCAATTAGTGCCCAAATGTTTCAGTAGCTTTGATTGTATGCCTTTGGTTATTTCTCTCTCTCTCTTTGTCTCTCTTTCTCTCTCTCTCTCTCTCTCTCCCCCTCTCTTTCTCTATTTCTTTCTCTCTTTATACGACTTTCAACGAACGAACGTTAATTATCGTACGATACTAATTTTCTGAGGCATCGGTGCCGAAAATATTGTAGTAATTGATACATTCATTACGTAGGATGATCTTGTTGATAATAAATCCAAATAGATCAATAAGTTTATACAAATATTTCTTTGTACATACATTTGTCGTACAAGATGTATTAAATATGTAGAATCATTCTATATACAGTGAAACTAAATTAAAAAAGTTTGCAAACGTGTATTCCGCTTGATCTTCTTTTTAAATCACGTCGGTATTTTTTTTTCTTTCTTCGAATTCGCGAATTGAACATTCTATGAATTATAATTTTCCAATATTAGAAAACTTTTTATTTCATATAAAGAATCGTAACTCCTTACAATTATTCTATTACGATTATCACAAATATGTACGAGCTTATAATTACATAGTATTTTTCTTTTATTTGATAAAAACTGCTAGGACGCAAAAATAAAAACGCGTATTTGTAAAAACATTTTCATTTCCTTAATATAATCGAATAACTCATAAAATATATATGCTTTATTTGTATCTCCATTGTTTTCTACATTAAATTTCGTAGTAAGAAAAGTAATCGAGATTGTATTATCGTAAACGGGCTTCTGCCTATTATCTTTTTTAGAATAGATCGATAATTTGAAGAAACTGATAAAGAAGATAGAATCGAAGTTGGGTTCGTCATCATCGAAAACATCGACTCGAACGCAAATTTCATTTATTTTCTTTACCTTCAATCTTACGTCTTTCCTGTATCTATTTCCATTGGTCCCCCCTTTCTATCCCTTTTCACATACACATACACATACATAACTTCGTCGTACAGTCTTTATTAGAGTAACAGAAGCGGAGTAACTCCATTATACGATCTTTATTATAGTGCCAGTACACTGGTGCGGTAAATTTCGTAGAGAAACGATAAACTACGTTGGCTTATACACGCTTCGGAAAGTTTCTCTTGCAACATGAAGCAAGAGGAGAGAATGAGGAAGAGGAAAAGGAAGAGGAAGAGGAAAAGGAAGAGAGGATAGGAGAAGAGAAGAGAAGAGAAGAGAAGAGAAGAGCTTCGAACGTGTTTTTACGCGGGGCCAGCGAATTAGGCTAATTTTCAAGAGTCTGCTATCGACGTTGCTTTTAATGAAACTATTAAACTTAAAATCCCGTACCTTATTTTGCTTACACGCTTTCAAAGGAAAAGCATCTAGATTTACTAGCTTTCCTACCTAATGTCGTGGATATAGTCGAATTTTTTATATTTACGTCACGTGTTTGCTTGTTCATCATGTATGGGTTATGGAATGAGGAAATTAGAAAGACAGAAAGAGAGAGAGGGAGAGAGACATATTACAGACGCTTTAATTAGTTATTAAATATGCTAGGGAAAGAGCGTGACTCCTCATTTTTTAGTCTCTCTTATCGGAAAGTCGAAAGGGAGAGAGAGAGAGAGAAAGAGTAGGAAACTTACCCATGCATATATATATATATATATATATATATATATATATATATACACATACAAAGATGTTACAAAACCGGTACACGGTCAAAGCATGCATCCAAACATTACGAAAGCTAAGGAGAATGTTACAGTAGGACAAACAGCAGGAACCTAGTAGAAACCAGGAAGTTAGCGAGAAAGGAAATAAATTATAATTGCCTGGAGGTCACCTCGAGGATATCTCCACGATATTCGAGTTTTTTCTTGGAAGCAGAAAAAAAGACATGCGCGATATATATTGTACCTACTCTAAAAAAAACGTAGCTTCACATGAGAGAAAAAATATTCTTCTTGAGTAATTTTGCAAGAGAGAGAGAGAGAGAGAGAGAGAGAGAGAGGGAGAGGGAGAGAGAAGGGGGAGAAGAGTGAAGTACTAGAGCAATCTCTTCTCTTTGTTGTTGTCTCTTTTTATTCCCCCTTTTTTCTTTTTTTTTTCGTTTTTTCTTTCTCGAAATATCGACATTGATCGAAGTTACAACGACGGAGGTGAAACGACTGACTGATTGACTGACTGCATGTTGCTTTTATTTATGAGATCAAGCGTCGGAAATAAAAGATGAAATGGGTCAATTGTTTCATCGACGATGGATCTGTAGCCAATAGCCAAGAGGACATAATGACAGAGCTACGTGCGTTCTTGTCAAATAACGACTAATAAAGCTCATCGACGCTAACGAAGCTTTCCAGGTTCATTAATTATAACCACATCGTGTTTCCACAATGATGGCTTCTCTCGAAAGACAATGTAGGAATTGTCGAGATCTAGCACGTTACCAAATATTATTGAAACAAAGAAGAACATTCGACTTACTAACACGTTCACGAATTTGTATATATTCGAGGTGATCATGACTAGATATATGTAGATACGTATGTCGCTATGTAAACGTCACGCAGCTTTCTTTTTCATTTTTCTTTTTTTCGTACTATTTCGTAATATAAATCATTAATGCAAGTTGAACGATAAATCGTATTTTTCGCAGACGCTTTCGACTGATTAAGGTCACCTTCACGTAATAACAAAGTATACGCATTTGTTTGAAGATTAAAATAAAAGATTTTAATGGTCCATCGTGTAGGTGGAAAAAGGAGAAACAAGAAAGAAAAAGGGAGAACAAAAAAGGAAAACAGATATTTTGCAAGGTGAAAATTTACTTTCGCAGAGACGATTATTTCCCCGTAAGGATTACCATGTGAATTTCGAACATTTCACTAAAGAACTCGCACAATGCTCGTGGAAAGAAGATTCGTGAAATCCCACTGGGTTGCCGGGCGGCCATTAATCCGAGGGTAAGGCTCGTCCCATGGACTTTTATCCTGGGATTTTCAGGAGAGAGTAGAAAACTACAAAGACAATTTGTTTCTGAAAGGTTCAATTCGTTATAGTAAAGTAGTAAAGTACGATGGAGTAAAAAGAAAAAAACGGGAGAGAGAGAGAGAGAGAGAGAGAATAGAAGAAAAAAAGAAGAAAGAACACTTTTTATAGGTACAATGACAAGGGCAGAGGGTCCCACGTAAACCGAGTTTACGATACTTCATTGAATGCGATTTTGATACCACTGCTTGAAGATCCAAATGCGTTGAAATTCTCACTGAACGAATTTCAATGAAATCCTAGTGACTATTACCGGAAGGAGAAGGGAAAAGATGTACGTAGGAAAGGGACGACGGAGATAGACGGTGATTTCCTTCTCAAATTTACTTTACCTCCGAGGATATTCACATGACTTTCTCGAAACGATTCCAGTCGCTCTATTTTCACGAACGGCACGTATTCGAAAAATGCATCTCATTTCTACGGATTTTCTTATCGATTCGACTTTCTCTCGAAACGATTTTCGAAAAGAAATGAAACTACATAGAAAACGTTTGAGATTTTTATATTAATTTGGAAAGTCGATAATCGAAAATTCTATAATCTTCTCTATTAATCGTTCCTATAGACGATGATTCTGTAATTTGTTATGTACACGACAATCGATATATCGAATATCTATTCAAATATTCTGTCTGATTGAAAACAACTGTTTTCACTGATTCTGAAACGAATGTTTCCACGTTACTATAGAATAATATAAATATGACAATGTTACATGGATCGAAGGTTGATCAAATTCTCTTTTTTTGTTAACCATATGATTCTCAACATTAAACATTTCCCCATTATTTAAGTTCGCTAGCCACAATTCCGTGCACCTTATTAGAAACAATAGTAAATACAGTTCAAAAGATACGGATAATTCCCACAAATAGCGAGGATTTCTATCCCTACCTATTTTACCAGAATAAATAAGGAGAAAGAGAAGTCAGCTCGCGAGTTTGCATTTGCCCACTCCTGATGTAAATTAGTCCGATGCCCTTTCACCTCTCTCTTTGCCTTTTTAAAACGCTTAAACGAAACTACTAGTTACGATCGTTGTTAAAAGATTTTCTTTCTTTTTTTATCGTCAAACTTTTTAAACAATTCTTTAAACTAACAAACGTTGAAAAATCATTAAAAAACAATTAAAAATGTAAGCTATTACTTTATATCATTTCTATGTAAAATTTTTCATGTTATTTAAATAGGTATAAATATTATTAAGGTTACATCAAAACTATATTATTTTAATAATTTTTTACAGATGGATAAATTTCAATGTTCATTCTCATCGTATGTCACTATACACTTGTTGCGAAATGATTGACCAACATTGCCACATCCGTTTACACTTTTCTCGTCCTCGTGTATTATTGCTAGCGTTCTATAATATTTGAACGTGCTCGAATAATATCATTAGCTAGCTTTATTATTGCTCTTCATTCGGAAGTCAAATCTGGACAAAAATAATATCTTCTAAAAGATTAATAAATTTATTATTGTTCGTGTTAACACTTGATTAAAATTCAATGTATATATATATATATATATATATATATATATATATATCTATAAAATTGATAAAATTTGAAAATAAACGTGTTTGTATGACACGGTAGAGTATCGATTTCTTGACAACACTGATTGTAAGTTATTTTCACACTAAAAGCAGATAACGATTTACATGCGCATAGCACGTTATTTCAAATAAAAAGGAGAAAAAAAAACCGGCGATATTACACTATACTATAAAATGAATTTAGCAAACGTATTATTCATATAAAAAAATTAATCGCACACAAAAAAGATTATCTAAAGTATCTAAATCATTAATGAAATCTAGATAGATTCTATGTAATGATAAACATTTATTATACTTTCTCAATCGTTTTGACAGTTCAAACCGAGAACATAGCGAAATCGTAACTAGTTTAGATAGACTACGACGTCACGGCAAGACAACAGAAGTCTCTACAATTAATTGGAATTAGTCGCTCGACAGCACAGTATCTATTTTGACTTAATAGTCTTGGTCTTTACGTTCCTAACTTTCACGATAACTTCTCACCCACAAGAGACAGACGGACGGACAGATATATATATATATATATATATATATATATATATATATATATAT
>NC_057690.1:4821307-4839146 GCF_014466175.1 Vespula pensylvanica | reverse complement strand
ATATATATATATATATATATAGAGAGAGAGAGAGAGAGAGAGAGAGAGAGACAAAGAAATATGAGAATAATTCTTGAAATCGTCGTTTGAATTATAATGAGTCACTATCGCGTTAATTAGATTTTATTCTCGTGTGTATTCATATATATGTGTATGCACGCATATATATATAGATATACCTATACAATAACAGTACGCACACTTAATCATTAGAAATCCCGTTTCTAAGTAATAAATGATTCTTCCGACTTCTTATATTTCTTTTCTTCTTAAGATCGTAATACTCTTTCAGTTTTTATATACACAGTTGAGTAACTTGGCTAGTAATTAAGTCTTCCGTAAAGTTAAGAGCATTAAATCGGATTAGCAAAAGATCAGCAGGGAAGTGAATGAATTCCGAAATTATGAACAATCATTTTGTTCTCTGATTTCTCATTCACATAGTTTTGCAGGGATAGTTGCGAAAGAATTTTCTTTTCGTATTTCAATCAAGATCTTATTTAATATTAAAAGAATGGACAAATAAAGCTTGCGAACCATGTTTTTAACGAATAAATATTTGGATGTTTTTTAAGAAGAAAAAGAAAGAAAAATCGTCGATTTGTTCCTTGAGAAGAGAGAAAGAGAGGAAGGAAGCTTGTTTGCCACTGATTCGTGTAAACGTGACTGAGTATTTCGAAACGCGTTTCTACAGAGACTAAAGAAAATTTTGTAGGGCTAAGAAGACGTTCGGGAAAGCTTTTTCGAGTAACTCGAGCGAATTCGGCAAAAGAGGTCAGCAACCGTGCGTTGATTTCTCAGTAAAGAGAAGTCTTTGAATCTTTTTCTCTCTTTTTCTTTCTTTCTGTCTTTCTCTCTATCTTTTTTGTTTCTATTGTTGCTATTGCTGTTGTTTTCCTTTTTTCTTTCACTTTATCTTTTATACATAAATCGCAAAAAAGAGCGAGTCGAAAGCGTATGTGCAAGTGCAAGTGAAAAATTTCTTTCAACGTTGAACACAGTTGTCATAAGAGAATTAAAAGAAGAAAAGTAAAGAAAAAAAAAAAGAAAGAAAACAGAAAATAGAAAAAGAAGGAAGTAAATAAAAAAGAAAATTTCGTCATAAAGGAAGAAGAGAAATAATCCGTTTAAATATCGCAAATATTAATTAAAATATACAAACGTATGTTTTAAGGAGTATAAGATTTGTTTTAGATCCTGAAAATTTTTAGTCCTATCTATCATTAAGCGTACACTACACCGACGAAATTACACTGTAATTAAGTGGAAAACTATATTACGTGCTCGGCTACCTCAGCGCGTACGCTTTATAATTATGTATCGCGCGTTATTACCGATTGGTAGGTGCGTGCGTATGGGCACGTGCACGCAATTCGAACGCGTTCATGGCATCAATATACATCTTGTATTAATAACCGTTCTATCTATTAACATCGTAATAGATCAGAATTTAGAAATAAAACGTCAAATTTAATTTTTAATTTAGATAATATTTCACACGATGATTTAATAAATAGGTACAAAAATTTAATTAAAAAAAAAAAAAAAAAAAGAAAGAAAGTATCGTATTATTCTTTTTCTTTTACGTTATATCACAAAAATATTGTGAGTAATAGATCTTTTTAAAGAAATAAATTTTTATACGACACTTTAAATACATTTTTTCTTTTTTTCTTTTTTTTTTCAATAAGACAATACCAAAGTTTTACACTGTGTCAACATACAAAATAATTAATATAACAGATTTTACTATTTATTATTATTTTACACTATACAAATGTAGAATAATAAATATGTTGTTATTATTATTACTAGTACTATTACTATATAAACGATGGGAATAAAAAGATCTGTAATAATTATTTTGTACGAATTTTCTATGTCGTTCGTTTGTTTGAGGTTCTTAACGAGATAAAGAAAAAAAAAACGAAATAGTAGAAAAAAATAGAAAAAACATCGTTATAATCCAATAAAAAAAATATCGAAGAAAATTCTCATGTTAGAAATTAACGACAATTTATATTAAATATCTACCCAATCCCTTTACACGCTGGAATTACGTCCTGATTTCGAATTTTGCTTTCAGTCACGAACTGTACGAGTATCGATCAACAAACCGCGACGAGCTTCTCTTACGTACGCGTAATCACTCTTCTGCGATTAAAAGCACTAGTCAAATATATTTTCCTGAAGAGTATCCCACCCCAATACGACGATTGTAACATGATAAAGAATTGGCTCTCTCAGAATAAGATAGAAGAGACAGTGTATATAACGAAAATCGTTCCCATAGGAGCTGATATTTCTCTAGATAAAGATTTATCTAGAGAAATATTTTTTATCTTGCATACGAACAAATTTTTATTAAATACACGTTTGCAATAATTTTTTTCCTTTTTTATTCGTATTTTATCGTTGATTCTTTTTCGAAACAATTGTAATTACTAAATTTATTTATTATTAATTTTTTAATATCTTAATTATTTGAATTCGTAGATGTTTACCCTTGTTAGGATAATGTAATATATTTTTATTGGTATTACATTTTAAGTATAATAATATATTTAGTTTTACGATTAGAGTACACGTGTGTCTTGATTCATGTAGCTAAATATTAAAATTTTGAAATTCAGATCATCGTTGTAATAACACATTATTTTTCTGAGATATTTTATACATTAGCAGTGTCTGTGTATGTAACAAAAAATGAAAGTAGAAAAATAACTAAATATAGCAAACAAAGTATAAGAAATAAACATTATGAGTGCAAGACTCATTTATTCTCGCATAATACGATGCAGAGTGTAGATTGCCATATTTAAACATGAAAATTGCAAAGAACAACGCTTTTTAAACACTATGTTATACGAAAACTATAAAAAGTCAGCTGAATAACATAGTAAACAATGTATACTCGAGTTAGAAAGAAACATATTTAACCAATGTTATCTTTCTTTTTTTTATAGTATATTTAAAAGTTTTTTAGATTAAAAATTTTCTTATATTTGTTTTTAACGTCCCATTCATACATACATATACGTGCGCGCACACTCACACACACATATATATGTAATTCTACACGTAAATTCAAAGTCCAAGCTGAGATTCAATTGGCAAGGAAGATATCAACTTCGAACTCGTTTTATATTCCTCCCTATCTCCAAATGTCAATATTTGTCAGGAATATTCGGAAAGTTCAATCCTTTCTCTTCACTTCCGATAAATTCTATCCTCCTTCTTTTTTCTTTTTCTTTATTTGTTTCATAATGTGTTCGATTGATAGCAAGCTGAAAAAAAGTTAGAACCTAACTTGTCAGTTTCAGAATGTAAGACATGAAAAATCATGATCGAACTATTAGTATTATTACTATTATCATCATCATCATCATCATCATCATCATCATCATCATCATCATCATTATTATTATTATCATAAACACGAAGTATCGAATATTCATTAAGCAAATGCACTTGCATTTTTCTTTATACATTTCTTGAAAAGTTGTCTTCTCTCTCTTTCACTCTTTCTGTCTATCTGTATCTCTCTCTTTCTTTCTCTCTTTCTCTCTCTCTCTCTGTCTCTCTCTCTCTCTCTCTCTCTCTCTCTCTCTCTGTCTCTCCCTCCCATTTTCTCTCTATTTTCTCGACGTCGTTTCTTCTTTACTTCGTTCCAAGTATATATACATTTTTCAATCTTTCCGAGGCAACATAACGTGCTAGGAGGAAACGACGTCGCCCGATGGAAGGTCGACGTAGAACGCAATGTAACATGTTCTCCCAAACAAAAACGAACGTTCTCTCATCTCGTGAGAGTTTGCACTTGGTAGAACAAAAAATAGTTGGAAAGTGGTTTGGCGGGGAAGGAGGGACGAAGGTTAAGATGAGAGTGAGCAAGAGATAGAAGAAGGCATCATTCAAATTAGCGACCTCGGACAATTTTTTGATTACTGCTGTCTCCAACGAGGAGACAGTTTGTTCGTAGTCGAATAATGTTGGAGGCGTAGGTGGAGGTGAAAATAGAGAAGGAAAGGTGGGAAAGGGTGAAGGGTGAAAAGGAAACACGCTCGATGATGGAAGGGGGTTGGTATGAAACATACATTTCGTTGATGACCCGGGCTACCTCGAAATACATTCTCTGTGAGTCTGTGTGTGTGTGTATTCTCATATTGTATGCATATCGTGCTTTTATGACGGGTATTAACTACGCATGACCTAGATTGCTTATTTACTTAACCGATAATGACTAATAATACGTTATGGCACGGGTAAACCTAATCGATCGCAACCACCTCTCTCTCTCTCTCTCTCTCTCTCTTTCTCTCTCTTTCCCTCTCTCTCTCTCTCTCTCTCTCTCTCTCTCTCTGTCTTTCTCTTTCGATATACCGCACGTGTGCGTTCATCCCCCCGAGATACATAAATGCAAAGGATAGAATTTTATCGTTCGAAGAGAATATGTTATTTTTCGTGTTAGTATTTAAAGAAATTGAAATATGTTTTTCGGAATGTTACGAACTCGCAATACTACAGGGAACTTGTCGTTTTTATTTATTTAAGTTGTTTCTTTTGTAAAGAGAATTATTTTATATTTCTACCTATTCTCCGTAGTAAAGCAACCAACTCTCGTATCCTCGTTTGTTTCCCGTGAGAAAAAGAAAATTTGTTGCATGTTATAGCATATATTCTTTTCTTTTCTTTCCATATCGTCGAATTGTTAAGTTTATGTGCATTGTGGAATTTTTATCTATCATACATCGACGGATATTGATATTGACTATTGTTCTCATTTTCGTAAATTTATCTCGTCCCTTTTCGAATGAATAAAGTAAAGAAAATAATTATTAGGTTCGATGAACTTTTTTAAAGATTGATTCTTTTGTAACGTTAAAACAATTTCATATCAAATTCTATACGAAATTATATTTACAGTAACAATATCATTACACATATATATATATATATATATATATTTCCTTTTAAAATAAATTTCAAAATGGTACTATCGATTCCTTTTGTTCCTCTGAAAGTACTTCATAACTTTAGCAGATAAGACAATATTATACAAACTAATAATTATAAAGTTGAATTCGATGAAACTCATCGAACGTTGACACTCGATTATAATCTGTATTATTTAAAATCTTTTTAACATTTCTTTTGCAATACTTTTGGAAAAATATACTTCTTCGTAAGAATGAAGTGTCTGATATGAATCATATATAATAAAAAAACGAATGAATCATTTTTCTTTCTATATTAATTTCTTACTCGACCTATTAATTGCTACTTTTTACAGCTTTTTTATCTTGGTAATTTTCTTTTCCTTTTTTAATTGATCACATTCCCCGATAAATAAATGAATCGATAAATTAAATGAATAATTTCGAACCAACGAAACCTACCATTTCCGTAGATCGTAAAACACGTCGAACGACAATAATCATTCGTAACGGGGGAGGAGCGGCTAGTCTCGAAGATGGCGAATTTATCGGGACGCCTCATTAAAAAAAAGGGAAGGAATGGAAGGAAGAAATCGTGTTTCTTGCTAATAGCGGTACCCAATCACGTGCATAGCTCTATCCAGCTCGCGAGACATTTAATCGAAAAGGTAATCGCATTCCGGCGTCCTCGTAAACGGTTATCTCGATGCTACCGAGAATAGAGACAGATTAATTCTTCTCTCTTTCTCTCTCTCTCTCTCTTTCTCTCTTTTCTCTCTCTTTCTCTCTCTTTCTCTTTCTTTCTCTATGCTTTTATCATCTTTTTTCTTTTTTCTTTCTTTTTCTTTATTTTTTTTTTTTTCAATTATGAATAGCTTTATCTTCCTCATGCGAACCTCGATACAGGTCGATATACCAGATAAGGGATGAGAATTTTTCCACACGATCGGCTTGTCTTCTCCATTCTAATAATTTTTAAAGTCGCATCCGACCTTTCCAGCACATACGATCAATAGCCAAGATGGGATTAGAAAGTCGTCGAATCCCGATAAGGATATTTGTATTTTTTTATTTTGTTATTAGAGTACGGATTTTTAATGGAACAGTAATTTAAGATACGGATAGATAATTGGCAATATAATAGTATATAATGGTAATATAAATGGAAAATAGAAATTAGATAACTGTCTTTTTCTTTTTACTTTCTTAATGTTCGTGTTCCTTTTCGATCCATCTTTTCTACTTTTTAATTATGAAAATATGTACAAGTTCAATAAGTAACAATGTTTAAACGCAAAATTAATCCTAGTTAGGTGGATTGTCTCTTTCGTATAATTTTCTCAAAAAGAAAAAAAAAAAAAAAAGATTTGAAATCGTTTCAAAAATTTTCAAATAAACCTCCCCGACCAGAAAAAATGCCTATTACGAGTATGATTAATTAGATTAATAATAATTATATTTAGAGATATATTTTTAACGTAATTTTATGAAAAATATATTACGTATGTTTCCTTGCGTAAACGTTCTATCTCGACGTTAAAATTTCTATTTAAGAACGTGAATCGTTCGAAGAGAAACCATGACCTAAAGATTTATTCATGGAGTAAGAAATCCGCAAGAATCTCTACAGTAAGCAAACTCTAAATCTATTAAAACTTTTGAAAGAAGTTATTACATTACATTCTCACATATCACATATTTGTAACATCAAATCGTTTCGTATCACACGGCTTGAATCAATCGATAACGATGAAAATTCATAACCAGGCAATATCTATAGAAATGGTTATAGGATATAGCCATCGTCTTAATATCCCTCTCGCGATAAGATTACTCGTTAGGAAGATCGGTCGTTCGCAATATAAGGGTGACCGTAAAAGCGAAATTAACCTTTCTCGAGGATAAGAAATGAACCAGAAATCGTGAATGACTGATAGAAAGAGAGATAGAGAGAAAGAGAGAAGAGATAGGGAGAAAGAGGTAGGGAAATAGAAAGAGAGAGAGAGAGAGAGAGAGAGAGAGAGAGAGAGAGAGAAAGAGAAAGAGAAAGAGAGAGAGAATGAAAGAGAGAAAAAGAGATAGAGATAGGGACAGAAATAAAGATAGAGATAGAGATAGAGAGAAAGAGAGAGAAAAAAGAAAAAGAGAGAGAGAAAGAAGAGGAAAACATGCTAACAAAAAATATAAAACCGATCGGTCCACAGGGATGTTTGGAGAATCGTGGCTCCCCTGGGAGGAGTGGCGGAGCAGGAGGAGGAGGAGGAGGAGGAGGAGGAGGAGGAGGAGGAGGAGGTTCACGGGGTACCGGGTGTGATTCAGGAGAGTCGCAGTCGCAGCCATCTCGAGGAGGACGTCATGGAGCCTCGGAAAGTTCTTCATCGAAGGACGGTGACCTGCTTTCGCATGCGGCTTCCGCTTTGCGTAGACTCCACTTCAAATCCGCTGGTGGAAGTCGTAGTTGTCGTACGGTGCCAAAGGTCGTGGTTATGGGTTCCAGTACAGCATCTGAAACCACGATCAACACAAGTACCGACAGCGCCAATACTATGGTCACCATGGTGAGATGATCGTTTTTCTTTTTCTTTTTCTTTTTCTTTTTTAATGGAAACTCTCAATGGATTATTCAAATTGATAGTATCGAATCGTTTTAGTCACTCATCGATTTACATAATTACAATAATTGTTGTTGTTGTTATTATTATTATTATTATTATTATTATTATTTAATTAGTGCCTTTGTTTTGTTAATCAATTTTTATTATTATCTTCGAGTATTAATAATTATGTTTTCTTAAATCCTAATGATAAATTTATTATTGAACGCTCGATGAGTCAGGAAAGTATCCGTCGAAAGTAACGTGACTAACTCTAACATAAGTGTCTTATCCCCACTTTTCTGCACTTTATCCAATTCCATATTTCATGCTTTATCAAGTGCCGTTCTAAGAGCTTAAATTACTTACAGTGCAGATCCTTTTCTCAATATTGTGCCGTAACAATTGATAATAATTAATACCTTATAGATAAAATGTATATTATCCTTAATGGTTATTGATTAATTAAAATTTACAATAATTAATATAATCGACATTTGTAATAATTGTCAATTATTATTATTATTATTATTATTATTATCATTATTATTATAGAGATTTTCAAATAGGTAACATGAGAAAATGATAGAGAGATGAAATATTATATCTAATGTTAATATACATTCCACGTAATAATGAATAATATTAAAGATTCTTGACCCTTTAAACCTTTTGAAAATATCATTTGTACTCTCCCACAGTAATTTCGTAATTTGACGAAATTTGTAAAATTCAATCGGTGTGTTTCGGTAGAAATTCGTGAATGGTCGAATCTAACAAAGACGTAATTCCTTCGTGAGATACAACCGATCTAACTGCAATTGAACCAATTTAAAACTTTTCGATAATCGTATTCGTTTCCAAAGTTTCCTATTCCATGAAAGATAGGATTGGAAATTTTGATAAATCAATTTCTCCATTCGATCGATGATCGAAACAAATTTCTAATTGTTAGGTCGAATGAGGTTTCTACTAGTTTCAGTAGTACGAATTTTTTAATATTAATTATTCTGTATCATTGTTTACAAATACGTACATAATATTTAATAAAAGTTTTTTTTCTCGGAAGATTCAGAACAATTTCAAAAAATTAGAACGCAGAAAATTATTATTATTACTATGCATATATATTTTTTCATGAGTGCCAAAGTGCAATTAGTAGAAGTTTTTCTCATGAAAGAATTGGAAAAAATTAGAACGCTTAAGATTATTATTATTATTATTATTATTATTATTATTATTATTATTATTATTATTATTAATATTATTATTATTATTATTATTATTTTTATTTTTATTACTATACATATATGTTTTCTCTCGAGTATCAAGGTTATTGATAGCATATCTAATTCCTTTGAAGCATTAATAAGGACAAATCCGACACAAAGAGGCCTTGTGAGAATTTATGAAGGAGATGTGCAATGAGAAGTGGACTATTATTATTAAAGTGAAAATTAAATAAATGACTAGGCTATTGTGGCCCTATGATATAGATTAATTATTACTATTATTATTACTATTATTACTGTAATAGACCTTTTACAAGATAAAGTCACACGAAATATAATTCTGAGATAATTTAATTTGACTAAAAATATAGATGAAAATATAGTTTCATTTACAAATGAAGAATTCTCGAATCTTTATCGCAAAATTTTATACTTGTTCTTTTTTTTTTAATAATCATTTATGTTCGTTATATTCAGGATTATTTCTACAATATAGGTATTTAAGTTTAAAAAAGTAAAAATAATTTTTCTTTTGTTATTTGTTAATTATTATGTTTATAACTCGATAGTTCAGAGAGATTATTTTAGTCCATTGAGCTATCCAAGCTCTTAAACCAAGCTTCTCACAAGTGTCTACTTAAATTAGAATAGAGATACTCGTCCCCATAGTAATAAAGTTACAAGTATAGTTTATACTTGCGTATACCGTTATATTGCCATGAGGTCCGCTGCAAAGGACTAACATCGAATGGTTTATTACTTCATTACGGCGAATCTTCCTTTAATTTTTAGAAACAACTATATTCGATATACTGGTAGAAGAAATTTTTTTATTGTTATAAATTCATTATCATTATAAAAAATTCCACGAAATGGAAACTAATGTAACACGTTACAAGAATGAAGGAAGATTTGTTCAAGGCACGTTATTCGCAAAATACATCAGTGTTATATCGAATACAAATTAAATTGTATTGGCTACATAACTATATATGCCATTGTACGTATAGCTAATTGGTGTTAGCACGAAACTGCTATTATTAATTATTTATAGCGTGTATGTTACGTATCAAATATTAATCGTCTGAAATATTAACGCAATTATTCGATTCAATTGATACAAGAATAATTATCGATGATAATTAGAGATGGATACTTATCAATTTTTATTCGATTTAGAATCGTTCGAGAACTTCAAATTTTTTAATAAACATCAAGCTTCTAAAAAAGAAAGAAAAAATAGAAAAAGAAAACTTGTATTAAAATTTTTGATATATTCCTCGTAATTTATTATCCTACAATATATTTTCCAAGATAAAATTTCAGAATTACATCTGGTGGTTTCTTCTTGTGAGATCGTAAGTAGAGATAGTCTTACTTTGATCAAACACGAACACTGAAAGATCTTATCTTTGAAATTCTAAGGACGGTTTTGTAGCAGAGAGATATCGTAAGGTAGTTTCTTTGGGTTGTTTCATGTAATATTCAATGTAACGTCGTACTTTATTATTATGACCGTTAAGATATCCGATTGGATACCCTACGAAACTTGTTCCAAACGGCTGACACTAACTTCTACGTTACATGGAAAACGATTCTCCAAGTCGACCGTACCTAGCCCACTAACTTAGTTTCCGTCTTTCAGAAACATAGAATACGGTTGAATAGGAGAAGAGGAACTAAGGTAGAAATGTTGTGACCGATTAAGGGAAAAGACTACTTTAACAGCATCAAATATAAACTGTTTTTATCACTTTTTTTGTAGCAAGTCAATATCTCAGTAAAAATAACCTTATATATCATTAACATTAGATTTAGTGACGTATTTTTACAGCTTCCGTCAATATATACTAGATACTAGGATACTAGGATATCAGAGTAAACAAACTTTATTCTTTATTATTTTTAGTTTATCTATTCTTATAATAATAATAATAGTGATAATAATAAATAAAAACAACTTTCAGTTAATATTAATTTAATAATTATGAGTTTGTTGTAAATTAATTATAAAAGAAATTTAAAATCCATTATTTTTTTGGATTTAAATGTTAAATCATATACGTTTTTAAAATGTTAAAATCAAAAATATGATATAATATCGTTCGTGTGTACTGTAGTAAATAAAAAATTTTTATCTAGTCTTAAACTATGCAGTTATAGTAGTTTTTGTTGCACGAAAAATATTTGTCTTACAAACTGATGACATTTTGATGAAAGTATTAGAAAAATTTGCGAAGAGATCGTCAATTTTTAAGAATTCCGCGAAAACAAATTTTTTTTGATTGAAATAAATTTAAATGCACTGAATGGTAACATCTCGTTTTAAGCAGCTTGTGAAATTTTCAAATCGATCGGATAAAAATTCATTGAGATACGCCCGACTAGAAAATATACTTTCGAGTAACTGTACTTAGGAACATATAAATTCACGAAAGTTGCTGCAACTCCGTGAATACAGCTCTGTTCAAATTTCTATGTAATATAACTGCGGGTAATGTGTGTGATATTAAGAAAATTAAACAAAAAGTTTCGATACTTTCGAACCTTTAACTTCTCAAAATGTATGTACATATTTACCTCTTTATCTTTCTCTTTTCTCTTAACGTTACGTTACAAAGTACACGTTGAATAAAAAATAAAAAGTGCTTCCCAAAGAGATACGAGTATCGCACGTAACTGCATTTCTTTTTTCTTTCTTCTTCTTTGCCTTCTATCTCTTTTTCCTTTTTCTTTTTTTAACCGTACGATCAAGCACTTCTTTCTCATGCGAATAAAAGATAGATGGAAACAGAGAAAGAGAGAAAAAGAAGCGCTATAAGAGAATAACGATCATAATGAAAGGTGAGTTACTACGTTCGTTGAAAGTACATAAGTGACTCGAGAGAACGTTAAAAACATAACTAAGGTGACATTCATTGTTTGCAAAATAACGACTATTCCCGGTGCTCTTGCTAGTGCTCGAATTTACCAGCTTAAAGTTGCATGAATCAAAGAGTTGAAAGATTAAAGGGAGCCTTCTATGAAATTCATTTTAAACGGATGCCGCGCGAACCGTTTTAATATTCCATGGTTACATCAGAGTGCTGTGACGCTCTTGTGAAGAAGAGGGTGGGCTAAAGAAAGAGTAGAAGGATGGGTAGGTGGATGGGTGTTTGGTTGGTTGCTTGGTTGAGGGTTTGGGAGGAGAGGAGGGTTGAGGGAATTTCCTCTTATTATTACGAGCAAGAAATTAATAATTTTCCGAAAGTAGCTGTTACCTCTACCATCTCGTATACCACCCTTGTCCCACCCTATACCACCCCGTCCCACCTCATCTCGTTCGTTCGTTCGTTCGTTCGTTCGTTCGTTCGTTCGTTCGTTCGTTCGTACGCGCGATATCCGCGAGCTTTGCTCGACGAGAATTAAACTTCCTTCTTCACGCGCAACGTCGAGAAAGCACGATCAAGTCTCCCGATTTGATTTAATTAAACTTGGGTAGTAAATTTCTACGTCTTTCTCGTAAAATGTTAGCGTCATCGATCCTAAGGATTTCGCTTCGTTTTATATATATATATATATATATATGTATTCTCGAATTCCTTTATAAGTGGCGTAAGCCGCCATTGAATGACCATTTTGAAATATGGATAATAATTGTGAAGATATTTTAGCCTATATTAGAAATTTCATCGTAGGTCAGTCGAATTGCTTTTTCCATGGCACAATTCCTTATGTGATTAGTTATAAAATATATGCCAGAGCGATTAATTTTAATATATATCGGAATATTATGTTTTATTATTAATTGTTATTATAACGTGTCCGTGGTATAATTAATTGATTAATAAATTCGAATATTGGAAGGAAGAAAATGGCAATATAATATATTATTTTATTATATTACGATATGTCCGTGACATATAATAATGATGGATCAATTTTCTTTATAATTAATTAAAATATAATGTAAAAAATGATGGAGTAGCATAACTGTTCGATTATCAATCTTATTCGCATTATACAGCTTAGAGTATTAACAAAATATATATTTTGATCCTGACTTTTCCATTAAGAAAATCTCTATCGTAACATTTACCTCCCTATCTCATTAATTCACGTTGCTTTACGTTTGATGATTCCGAAAAAAAATAGTAATTCTTTTAACAGCCCTACCGTGCTTATATGGGTCGTTCATTGATCATTTTTTGATAGGACAATATTTCGATTTAGGATGTTTCTGAAATAATATTCGAATAGATCACTTTAGATATTTCTTGTAACTTACAAACAAACTTTCGTTTAGTTAACTTACATTAATATTATATATATCCTATTTCATGATAATAAAAAGGAAGTTGATATATCATGATAACGTAGTTTTATATGCTAAGGATATTTAAAAATACATTTCAAAATACTTTCTTAATCAGTCAACAAAAATAATTATTAAAATAGTTGTTAATAACAAAATAAATGAAACCATAAATATGTTCACTCTTGTTGATCTTTTAGATTACTAGTTATCGATTGGAGAGATAAATTGGCGAGAAATTTTCAATGAATTTTTATTAATAAAAGTTAAAACTAACGATCGTTGCAGGTGACGACGACGGACGGAGAACAACCGGACGACAGTTTTGACTTGATAGACGTACCACCGGAAATGTCGCCGCCACCTGTCGCGCCAACGTCGAAGGACACGCAAAGCAATTCCACCGGCACGCAACAAATCGTTCTTCCATCGGAGAAGGTCGATTCCAATCACGTAGAACATAATTCGAAAAGCACGGTCAACGTACAATCCAGCAGCACTGCCCAGCACGGCGCCATGTCACCTATTTCTGATATCATAGACGACACAGGAGCACCCCCACCCACCCCTATGATCGGAGCTCATCAAGAGTGCAGGTTCACTTTTATTAGCGGTAGAACACCACCCCTACCTGATCTAAGGGCAGCCGAATTTTTCAGGTGAAAATTTTCTTCTATTTTGTGTTTACGACAATCTTTCGTAAATGATATTTTAGTTTATTTTACCGCGATTCATTTCTCTTTTTCTTTTTATAAAAACATTATGTATATAAAAAACAAAAAAAAAAAGAAATGAGTAAGATGCGTATTTCTTTGTAATTGGAATAAAGGGATCTTGTTTACTTAATTCCCTTAATGGATGATTTTATTTTTGAGTTACTCGTGAATGAACGCGACATTTACTGCTTACGACCTGTTGTTCAGTTTGTGGTCAGGATACCTAACTCTAAGGAGTCAGAACTTGGTCCCTGTGTATGTTCTCATTCACTCGTTTCAACGAGAAGACGTTCCGATAAATACGTCCTGATGCTGTCTCTACTTCTCTCAGAGATATAACAGCAAAAACAGTGCAAGCTCGTTGGTTGTTGAATTTAATGAGATAACTTCGCTCTTACGTATTCGCCTATACGCTTGAACATTTCATATTAATTAAAAGAATAAACTGTAGTTTTTGCACACCCATAGAGAATATATTGAATATATTCTCTAAATCGAGCATACTAAATTTAATTTAATCTTTTCATCTATCTATCAACATTGAAAATATTAATCTTTTACTATTCAGAAGAAAGAAATTCTATTGAAAATTCCCAGAGGAATTTTGTGAAAAAAAACCACCCTCAAAAATAATTATCCTAACCGAGTACGTGTAATTAAATTAAATTATATAAAATATTATCTCAAATATAGGAATATCGACGATCTCCATATTTTATAAAATATAATCTCCAGATAAACACATTTCGTAAAAAAGAAAAAAAAATTCTTTCAACCACAAAAATTTGTTTTTATCGTCGAAAATAATCAAGGTAACTCCATTTCCAGTTTTAAACGACTTGCTCGATATATCGTGATATTATTAGAAACGTATATTACACAATTATATATATATATATATATATATATATATATATACATATATATATACACATATACACACATACACACACACACACATATACGTGTGTGTTAAAAAATCGACGTATAACATATGTATGAACATATAATACTATCTACTATAGATTGAGAATAAAATGGAGGCTCAATTAGTTGGATTTTCGTGGCTCGTTACGCGAGCTTGCTTCGGTCGAAATAATAGAAGCAATTTAATTGCGGGAGAACTAGTTTTGCCGGGACGAAATCCTCCCCTAAAACCTCGCAGAAAGAACGAGATAGAGATAGAGATAGAGATAGTGAGACCAGGATAAAATGAGATTAGCAAGCGAAAGAAAGGACGTATATTTTACTTGAACTTTTGATCCCCTTATCGGATCAGAATGAAATTTATCGAGAAAATTTAAACGAGGAGAAGAGAATATTAATATACAATAGCTCGAAAAAGTATTCGCATGTTATTTAATATTAAATAATTTTATATAATTTGAAGAGAAGATTTTACGTTGTTTAATAAATCTCAAAAATAATTGCATGTTATGTGAGATGTCGATAATTAAAAAACAAAAAAAATATAGTTCTTTTTTTTACACTAGCAATTAAATAGACAAAATAAAGTTTTTACAAATTTTTATCGAACTCTTTTATATATGCACATTTTGTAAATTCGTTCGGTCTGATGCATATTTTACAAATATCATATAAAAATCCACCAATTTTAAAAAGAGTTAAAAAGAGTTATAATTATTTGAATATCTATAAAATCGCTAATATATTGTAAAAATCAACGTACTAGTAGAATTTTAAATAAACTGGCTAAAAGTAACTCGCTCAGGAATTGGTCAATTTTCTCTTTAATATTTACAATATGCATATGACATAATCAGATCAGAAATATATATATATATATATATATATATATATATATACATATTGATAAAAATTATTTTATATTTCTCATAAAAATTAAAATTACTTCTTTTTTAAAATTACTTCATATTTATTTAAAAATTTAAAGCTCCTGTTTCGGATAATGAAATCACTCGACCATTGAATAAAATGCAAAAGCTTTGCTGACCTATTTTATATTATAATGTAATAATTTATTTAACCTATAACATTTGTTTAAAATTTATTTAGTACTCCGGTGAGAGGCTCGGTGGATGCCGGACAACCTGATCCAAGTCAAATAAGCTCGATGCTAACATTAATGGCTACCAAAGAGAAACAAAATGAGAAGAGTGCTTTGGTCAACATTAATTCTAATCACACGTCATTGATCAAAATTACGGAGCCCAACGAGAAAAACTCCAACGAAACGAAACACACAGCTGGACAGAAAAAACCGAATATCAATGTTACGACGAATCCATTGGATATTTCTTTGGTCGGTAGTCAACCATCGTGTAACGCACAGACTCCGACTGGTACTACGAATAGAAGTCGAGGAAGATCAGCGCCAGGTGAGAAAATAAATCCTATTTTTAACGAGAAACGATTTCTAATTTTTAACGAGATCTACTTATCTCTTCTTCTTCGTTAATTAATACAAATTTTTTCCTCGTGAAGTACTAGAATAACAAAGATCGTAAACGATCATATTTCAGAGTAACATTTCTGATATTATTTTTTTTTTTCAAGTCGAACATGTTATATGCAGGTATTATAGTAATTTATTATAAAATATAAATTTATATTAATTTAATATTAATTATTTACATTTCCAATATTGATATCCAATAGAATTTTTCAAAAGTTTAAGAACGATCGAAGATACAGGACAATTTGACGAATCAAAAAATGTGTAATTCTTACGCGTACGAATTGGGATTATAATTATTCATTAAGTAAAACCTCTATATCTCTTTTTTTTATTATCTCTTTGTTTCGTCTTCTTTTTTTTTTTTTTTTTGTTAATTTTTAGTCTTGATTCGATTCAATCTAGACAGAGTAAAATATATACCTTTCGAAAATTACACATTCGTCGATCCGTTAAAATCCTTTAATTTACAAGAAATATTTAATATTCTTAAAAGTCTTTCGAAACAGGAATATAATGAAGAATCAAGTGTATAACGTATTTGATTTAAAGCAAGAACAGAAAATTTACTCATCGAAACGATGAAAAAATTTCGAGTAGATCGACTCTCTTGTATTAGCAATTTATCATTATTGTATAAAGAGTGGTACGGTCGAAGGGAGCGCGTAATTGGAAGTAAAGGATAAACCAAATAAATTCGCGTACTCGTTACGTTCGTTATATGCGAGAAAAGAATTCACGATCGTACGTTGAGACTGTCGTGGTTGGTATTTCGTTTTAAGGGTGCACTAATAGAGAGTAGGTTATTTAAAGGCTTCTACGTTGGATTGAAAGTTCTCTCGAGTTACGGGATAACGGATAATTGACGTTCCCTTGTATAAAGCAAGTGATGCCTTGTTCTCGACATAATCTGATACGGTCCATTTCGTTGGTCCAAGAGTTTATATACATATATATATATATATATATATATACTCTTGAAATATATATATATATATATGTGTGTGTGTTTGAAACCGACGATACCCCTAGAATCTCTCAGAGCTTTTCTAACGCGATTAGTTCTATCGTTTCACGTATACCTCGAAGCTCTTCCACAAATTTAGTTCTACCTTACATTTCGATATATTTTCCTCTTTGGTTCGAGAGCGATGAAAGATTCGAATTACCACGCGTCCCTTTCGAAAACGAAGAAAGATTATATATAGCAAGAGAAAATGAAAAACAGAAGAATTAAGAAGAGAAAAAAAAAGAAAGAAACGAAAAAGTATAAATCTGTCGAATATTAATCAATGACAAATTACAAAATAGTTTATTCCCTATTAATCTTCCCTTTTTATTTTTATTTTTAGCGAACTAATCGGTTTTACTACTTTTTCGCGTGTTATTAATGACCCCGGTGAATTAACTGAGAGAGTTATTAGCGAGTGCCATGCGGTGGTGATTTATATCGTACGATTTTTTGCCTAAACTCTATCGAGTCATACATTTTTTCTCTCGTTAGCGAAAGTATTATTATTATTATTATTATTATTGTTTTTATTACTACTTTGTTTGGCGGATGCAAACATTGTCTTATATATATATATATATATATATATATATATATATATATGTATATATACATAC